>NW_026555055.1:0-77377 GCF_021234165.1 Pteronotus mesoamericanus | reverse complement strand
CTTTTGCATGTGTTATCCCTTTAAACACTTAAGGCAGTCTGATAGTATATACAAGTACGGCTACCTCTTTAAAGTGAGAAACTGAGGCAAATAGAAACTGGTTAGTTTATTTCAAAGTGGAGTCTAATCTTAACTTTTCTAGATACTAACTTGCTTAACCTTCATTCAGTTGTTCATACTGTCAGTGATTCATTTTTCTCTTCTATAAAAAGGAATTAATAAAAGTGTGTATTGACTATGTGAGTGAATGGATTATGTACTTCCTTGCATTGTTTGGCTAGTTAAATGAATTATGCATCTCAAGCATATGAGATACAACCTAACGATGCACATAGTGGGAATTTCATACTGGGAGTTTATAGAGATGAGAGCACAAATCGTGGAACATTATAAAGACTCAATAAATAGGAACTACTTTTATTATTGTTGTTGTTATTATTAGTATTATTATTATTACATAGCTCTACTCTCAGAGTCTCTGTCATCAGAAATTGCTCTATCTTTGGAAAAAGACACTGTGCTTTCCGCTGGCTATAATATTCTGATACCATCAGGAAAATAGTTTTAAGGAAAATGATCACTCAATGCACCCACTTGCCAAATATTTGTCCGAGTTACTTTTCTTCCAAAGAATCTTGACAGCATTCTAGTCACTGATGTCCTCTTTCCTGTGCATGGCCATGAAAATTCAAGGACAGTGGTACACTGATATCAAGACTTCAGGGAACTCTTGGGTTGTCTTACGGCAGCTCAATTTGTGCAAAATAAATCAGGTTTTATCATCCTAGGTAATGTCAGGGGCTTGGACGAGCTGTCATGTGTTGAGATAGCCAATTTTTAAAGCAACATATGAAAATAAAAGTAACAGTAAAGCCTTCAGTCACAGCGCTAGTATAACCAGGGGGCCAAAATTGGATCCCTTTCCATTTGCCCCTGTGAAAAGTTACACCAGTCAAGGGTCCAATGCATCAGCACAAGTGTGGAGATCTTCTCACTGTTGAAGGAGACCTTAACAAAAGGCTCCAGCAGTATTGCAGACCCTGAGGTCAGGAAAAAGATGGGGGAGAGGGACTAGGAGTGGAAAAGTTCTGAGTAGTGAGTCAGAGTGGGGAAAAGTGTCTTCAGGGTCTCCTCTACCTCTCCCATAAAGAGGCCTCAGCAGAGACACCTGAGGAAGACCTCTGCCAAAGTCCTCGGATAAAGACATTCAGGTGCCTTGGCTAAGAATGCAAATATGTACAAGAACATCACGGGCTAGAGGGACCTGAGTCCTTGGCTGCAACACCCAATAGAAGTTTCAGGGCACTGCCTATGCACCATTTCTGGTTTGGGGAGGGCAGCTTGCCCCCTTGAGTCTTGCCAGATAAATCTTTTGTAATTGCTGATGGCCACACCTGAAAAATCACACGGGGATTTTGGCCAGAAGCTAGACTCTTCAGATAAAAATACTTCAAGCCACAGTAAAAAAAAAAAAAAAAAATGTATACAGATGTACATTGCAGCATGTTTTGCACAAAAGTAGACGCGTCCTAAATGCCTACCAACAGAGGACAGGGTAGTGAATTATTCATATATAGGATAAAATTGTATGCCGGCACCTAAGGCCGAGTTTCCGAAGATGTATTTATAATGTGTGTATTAATGTAGGTTGAAATGGTGAGTGGAACGTGGGGAAAACTTTACATACAGGGTGAGCTCTACTGTAAGACATAATATTTGCATAGAAGAGTGCATGAACTGAGTGTACTAACACATTTACATTTGTTCTCCCTGGGCGCTATATTTTTGGGTGCGTTGTTTAATCCACGTTAATCTTTTGAATTTTTCTATTTTCTCTTAGACTTGCGTGTTCCTTTCATAGTAGGAACAATAAACTTATTTTTAAGGGAATAAGTAAATCTTTAAAAATAAATATTATTTTAAATACTGAATATGATTTATTAAGCACTTATGATGTACACTTAACTAATGTGCAACATATGTCTACATAAGTGTGTGTTAATGATCTTTCCATAAAATAACTTAAAACTTGAAGATACATTAGATAGAATCCTCTAAAAATATAACTCTATTATATAGTTTTTCAAAGATTTACATGCATGGAGATGTTTATTTCAGCATTTAAATTTTGGAAATACTTTCTACGCCCAACAACCATGGGCTAGTTGAAGAAAAAACTATGATACATTTTTACAATTAAAATAGCATTCAGTCATAAAACCCTCGTGATATAACACTCTGTGGGAGAAGCTAGGACCTCTATATAGAGCATTACCAAAAAAGACTAGGAGTTAATGTTAAATGGTCAACAACATTAATGTATGGGTGCAAGGTTATAAGGTTGCTTTTTCTTCACTTTCTTACTTTCCCGATGTTCTAGAATCAGAGAAGGTAAACTAAAGAACACTAGAATGTACTTATCTATTTTAGAATACTGGAATTTAAAATGAAATTTCATACCTTAACTTGTTTTATGTTATTATCCCGTAGGGCTGGCCTTGTTTGAAGGAAAGCTCAAATATAACAGTGAGAAATACAAAAAGTTTACGGCAGTGACAGAAAGCCTGCATAAAGAGTTGGTGGAGATGCTAGGTGATGATGGTATCTTCTTATATCCATCCCATCCCACAGTGGCTCCAGAGCACCACGTTCCTCTGACAAGGCCTTTCAACTTTGCTTACACAGGTAACTAATTGTACTTCTTTTAGTCTTTAACCTTAAAGAAATAGAGGTATTTTCCAAGAGAAGCATAATTTCCTTTTGCTTTTGCACAAGTTTTTGAGGGGGGCACCCCGTCCCGCAGAGTCCCCGCCCCGCGCTGGTCGCCACAGATGAGGAAATAAGTTGTCCCAGACACTCTTGGTCTGCCCGGAAAAGGGGGTGGCGGTTCCCTCTGGTGGAGAAGGCCCCAAGCCCCTCTCTTGAAGTGGCTTTTGTTGAGAACCATATGCGCAGGGGTATACAGCACGCAGGCAAAGCTCATCAATCAATGTCAAAAGGCTATGTTTACAGAAAGCAGATAGAGATCATAGAAAACAATTGAAGGAACACAGAGATTTGCTTCAGGTCAGGATCTGGTAGACAGGGTGGCGCCTATTTGGCCCCGAAACCCAGGAAACTGATCTGATCCTGTGCTTGACCCCAAACATCAGTACTCATTAACTGGAAGGCATCGTTAGCAAAGTCAGTTTCATAGGGTTTAATGCATTCCTTTTCCAGGCCTAATTGCCCGGGGAACCGCCGGATCCAGTTTAGGGCTGCACCTGCCTTTAGTATTGTTTCACTGACCCGGTCAGGCGGGCGATCAGATAGAGTGAGGACTCTGGCCATGACAAAGCCGAGGGGTGAGGGTCTTTTGCCCCTTTCTCCGTGTCCCCCACGTCCTTCCCTGATGGCCCCTATGCGACTGTGCCTGTCTTAGGTTGCCCCAGCCATCGAGGGATCTTACCCATCATTGACTAACCAGCCATCCTCTGGGGCCAAGCAGGGTGATGTGAGGGAGGCAGGGGCTGCGCCCCAGCCAGGGGGACAGGTTTTGTCTCCTCAGTGGCCTATTTTCCCAAGGCCTCCTTGCTCAGCTCCGGCCTTGGGGGCCCTCTCACCTGTCGGCAAGGCTGCAGTCCCTGAAACCAGGCGGGACGGTTCCCAACAAGTTTTACACATGCGTGTCCAAAAATGATGTGTAATGTTAAGAGAAAAAAAAATCCAGAAAGCAGTTGCTGTTGTCACGTGTGGATGATAATTTGCCGATATCTGCATCCTAGCCTAGAACCCTGCAAGTGAGTATGAGTATCATATTTTACAGCACTGAGCTTCGGTGGCTTGTCTTCAGTAACGCAGTGTGAACTAGCTGAATCCAAAGGCTGCCTTGGCTATTTGGATGCATAGTAAAGCCAAGTCAGCTTTTCGTCCAGGATGTGTGGCTTCCCAAAAAATGCTAGTACAAAATATAGTTCTCCAAGATGATCATTTGCCTTAGCTGTCATCTTTTCTGAGTGTGATTAATTTGTTGCAGTTTCAACTGGTTTGGGAGCTGTGTCTGGACCATGGTTATGTGAGGTCTAAGGGCCCCTGGAAATGTCTTAGTACTAGGTCAGTTTCTGTAGTTTCTCTAGGGTCTCTTCCAGGGAACCACACTATATACTTTCTTACTCTAGAATGCTGTGGTCCACTTTAACTTAGAATTTGGAGCTTGGTTTATTTGCATTCAAATACTCGGCTCCATTAGTTTCTACCTGTGTTTCCTAGAGCAAGATATTGAATGTTTCTGAATCTTTTTCCTCCTCTAGGAATAAAGGGTAATCTGTACCTTGCACTGTTGCTGTCAAAAGGCATGTTCATAACACAGCGAATTGTTAAATCTGGTTACTGCCTGAGAATGGGATTGGGAGGGAGGGTAAGAGATTTTGGTTTTTACTTTATAGAATTTGGTACAGTTCTTTTTTTTTTTTTTTCTCAAAATATTGGGACCATATATTACCTTTGAGTGTTTGTTTTTTTTAACCAAAAATGAAATAATTGTTTTTAAAAGTCAAGAAAAGGGTAAATTAAATAATGTGTGTAAAGTACTTGGCATAAGGGTTGTGGAGGATGAAGGGGAGAGGGCATCAAATAATAGTTTATACCTGCTGTTTACTCATCTTTACTCTAATTCTTGGCTTTGGTCACTTACTTCCAATTCCTTGAATCTTTGAAACAAGGTTCTCCCTAAGTTTCTATCACCTAGCTAGTCAAGTTCTCAAGACAGGAAACATAACTATCTATAGGAAGGAAACTAAAGAGAAAAGTTAGCAGATAAAGCTTTCTGATTTTGTTTTGTTCTGCTTTTTAAAAAAATTTATTTAATATATTTTATAAACATGTCTATGTTATTTATTAGCTTGCTCACTAAGTATTAATTATTAACCCCAGAGATTAGTCTAGCCTCATGTTCCCTGAGGTTAAAAACAGCAACTCAGCCTGAATTTTAGACCACGACCAACTCATCTTTGGAAACCTAGTTCGTATCTTAACTCTGACCACTCCCGTATTCAGCCCACAGTGAAAGATCCATCTTTTGAGATTCTCTACCCCTTTTTATCTAAATCACTATTTTGTTGGTTTCTGAGAACATTTCTTCTTGTTTTAGTAGTGTCCTTTCCACGTTTGTGTCTTTTTTTTATTTTTTAAATTTTTTTATTGTTCAAATACATTTGTCTCCATTTTCCTGCCACCACTTTCCCCTGTCCCACCCACCCCCACCTCCCACCCACAATCCTTCCCCACTTTGGCTTTATCCATGGGTCCTTTATACATGTTCCTTGATTTGACCCTTCCCCTTTTTTTCCCCGTTACCCACCTCCCTCCTCCCCTCTCGTTACTGTCGGTTTGTTTTTCCTTTCCATGTTGCTGGTTATATTTTTCTTGCTTGTTTGTTTTGTTGATTAGGTTGCACTTATAGGTGAGATCATATGGTATTTGTCTTTCATCCCCTGGCTTATTTCGCTTAGCATAACGCTCTCCAGTTCCATCCATGCTGTCGTGAAGGGTAGGAGCTCTTTCTTTCCTTCTGCTGTGTAGTATTCCATTGTGTAAAGGTACCACACTTTTTTGACCCCCTCATTTATTGATGGGCACTTAGGTTGCTTCCAGCACTTGGCTATTGTAAATTGTGCTGCTATGAACATTGGGGTGCATAGGTTCTTTGGAACTGGTGTTTCGGGAGTCTTAGGGTATAACCCCAGCAGTCGAATTGCTGGGTCAAAAGGCAGTTCCATCTTTAGCTTTCTGAGGAAATTCCAAACTGTTTTCCACAGTGGCTGCACCAGTCTGCATTCCCACCAGCAGTGTACTAGGGTTCCCTTTTCTCCACAACCTTGCCAGCACTTGTTGTTTGTTGATTTGTTTATGATGGCCATTCTGACCGGTGTGAAGTGGTATCTCATTGTGGTTTTAATTTGCATTTCTTGGATGGCTGGCGATGCTGAGCATCCTTTCCTATGTCTCTGGGCCCTGTGTATGTCCTCCTTGGAGGAGTGTCTGTTCAGGCCCTTTGCCCATTTTTTTTAACTGGATTGTTGGTCTTCCTGGAGTGGAGTCCTGTGACTTCTTCATATATTTTGTAGATCAAACCCTTGTCTGAGGGATCATTGGCAAATGTATTTTCCCATACGGTCATGTTTGTACCTTAACTCTCTGTCTAGACTGCATCCCATGAGAAAAGAGGTTGTTTTGCAAAGCTTTTTCTTTTTTATTTCAGTTTGAGGTTTCTGCGTGGTATTTACAAGGAGATGTCAAAGGGGAATGTGGTTACACAGGTCTGAAACGTGGGTCAGGGAATGTAGATGTGAAGGTCATCTGCTCACAGGTGATGGCTGAAATCATGACAATGGCAGAGATTCCTGGGCAGGTGTCTAATGGCAGAAGAACAGAAAAGGACAGACTTTGGTCACCTGAGTGTTCTTCGCTCTGATGTTTGCCCCTCCCAACAGCCTCACTAGGCAGGAGTCCCCAGGAACCTCCCACTCGACACGGCAAATGGTCTTGCCTCTTTGATCTCATTGGCCTCCTTATCAACAAAGACAGCTCAGGAGTGGTGGCACTGCATAGCTGATTTATCCCAGTCTGTTAGACTCACCTTTGTTCGATGGTACAGATGTAGGAGAACCAATCCATCCTGCAGGGCCTTACAGGAGTAGATAGCAAACCCCGCTTGCTTACCCAGACACTTGCTCCCAGCCCTTCTGGCAAAATTCCCAAGAAGAAAATAAGGGGATGTGGGAGGAGTGTGTTTTATTGGTGAGGCATGGCAACCGGCAGCCTTCTATCTAACAATTACTTGTATTCATACAGAAATCTGTTCAACTAAGGAATTCAAGCTCAGAAGGAACTCCTTCTTGACAACATACACATCACAGTTCCACAAAGTCTTTCTGTAATTTACTATGTCTGCGCCCCGGGGGCTGTTTGAAACACAGCATGTAATTCAAAGCTTCCAAGAATAAGTAAAAAGAAGTTGAATCCTGTTCTATAGTTAAAGACACTGTAAGACCAATTCTCACACCGAAAACCGCACCGCTGCTTCCTAATTTTTATTCCAGAACTCTTCCTGTGTCCTAACAGTAGTTACCTTAAAAGCTTAACCTACCTTCTAAAGGTTTTGTCAGTCTCAGCTCATGAACCAACCAATTCAGCGGTTATTCAGTAAGCTGAAACCAAGCGAAGGATGATTTTGTAGAAAATTAGCCTCAAACTGTTCTGTCTATAAATTTCTCTGCTATTTTTATATCCTATCCATTGTATACTGAATGCCAAGGTTATACATTAGAAATCATCTATTCATATGTTGTTTAAATTCCTTCCTATAATTTGCTTATGGAGTGCCCATTCACTTCTGCTTGGACACCCCGAGGATGTGAAATTAACTGTCACCTAGGCCGGTGCATTTAATTTTTATGTAGAACAAAAAAACTTACAGCTTTCTGGAGGGATTTCCCTCAGATTGAAGTTAGCCACAATTGGGAACTTTTCCCTCTAGTTAAGCCTTGTGAGCCAGGTAATATGGATATAAGATCCATGAGAGATAACAGCACTATTTCTATTAAGTGTCTATTAATAGATATATTAAGTATCTGTTATGTGCCAGGTAGTATGAGCCAGAAATGCCGTACAGTTGCTCACTTAAAGCTCCCAGAAATCCTCCACAGCAGGGAACAGTGGTGCTTGTGAAAAAGATGAAGAAACAGAGCGACTTAAGGGTCAGAGCCAGGACTGGAATCCAACTGAATATTATGTGACTTCAAAGCCAGTGTGATTTCCACTGTATGCATGGGTCAATGATACTTAGTATTGTTTTGCTTTTGTTTCCTCCACTGAAGCTCAAAACCTGCCAGGTTTGGGAGGCCTTCTGTCCATGACGTAGAATTGAAGGATGCCATATAGCTTGAGTTTTTAGCTGTGTTTTTATTTTTCCTATGAAGCAACCCTCCTCTTAGTTTCTACTCAAGCAAGTATAAGATTTCTCTGCTATTTACAAGATGGGTAAATTCAGTCAGATATTTAATTTCTGCACCTTGATTTTTTTTTTTTATGGTGGTAATGAAGATGCTACATGTACTTTGCGGGATTTTTGGAAGAATTAAATGTGGGGGAGGGTATAAAGTGCCTTACAAGTATTAATAATAATGGTAATATTATTATTTATTGAACACATGCATACGTATATGTTGACTTTAGGTAATATTAATATCTCTGTTTTACTTCATAACGATTGCTACATGTTTTCCCCTTGACTTACCTGTTCCATGCATTGTTTTAATAGCTTTATAAGCCTCGTCTAATAGCACACTCATGGATGGCGGTTCTACAAGGGACTATTTTATGAGGGGAAACTATTATTATCCTCATTTCATAGATGAAGGAATTCAGCCACAAAGGACTTCAAACACATTTCCAAAGGCACATAGCTAAGGTAGAATTGGAAATGGCCATTGAACCCAGCCCCCCACCCACCTCCGAGTTTGTAAGTTGGTTCACTACACAGAGGAGGAAACAAGAGGTTTGCCAGGGCTCTTCAGCCCTGCAGTAAAGGGGACAATGATTCGAACACAGGTCTGCAGGACTCCAACTCCCCTCCTTCCCAGTTCTTCTGCCCCGCTTGGTGTTCAGTAAATGGTAGCAGCTTTTACTACTATATTCCATTGGCATTCTGGAATAACCTGATATTTATTAAACATTTACTGTGACCAGACTGTGTGCACTGGCGTTAGAGAGATGACTCTGACACATTCAACACCTGGTTTAGTAGGAGATGCAAATGTAACCAGGGGGTTTCAAAAGAAGGCATCAAATACAATGACAAAGGAAGAATTCCTGGAGAAATTGAAACTGGTCCTGGGTCCTGAGAGAGGATTAGTAACTATCCAGGTAAAGGGATAGGGAAAGGGGGAACATAATCCAGGCAGTAGAAACCCCAAGAGAAATGGTGCAGAAAAGGTACACTGGGAACCTTGAGAATGGAGAAGCGCAAACATTATACTATCTGCAGAGTGTGAATTGTTAATGGGGTGGGGGATGGACATGAGTTTGGAGAGGTAAGCCCATCATGGAGAACCTTGAGAGTCATGCTGAAAACTACAACAGACATATATCATGCTACCTGTCTGGAACAATACCCATATTCCTCATTCTTTGTATGCTCTCCCTGGAATAGCACAATCATAAAAGATAATAATCTAGTCTGCAGACTCTTAGAATATTTTATTATTCTTATTGCATTTTCTGGTAACAATAAGGATTGGTGATGTTACAATTTAAGTCTTATCTCAATAGATTCATTTACACATTTCTCCCCTTTAAGCTTCACCACACTTATCCCAACAGCTACATGCCACATCAAGTGGGAGAGGTGATTACCAGGAGAGAGGAGAGGAAACAGCTTACAAAAGTGGCCTTCTACTGGCTTTCCCTCTGCACCCCAGTTTAGTTTAGGTGTCTGTACTCATATATTTCTTGGGCCATTTACTTCCTGAGATGAGCAGCATTGGGCAGTCAGCATTTTAAAGACCTCATGTGGGAAAACCACTGCTTTTGCTTCTTGGTTCTTCCCAGAGAGTCTGTGACCTCCATAGCACCTGGCGTCAGAGTAAATCTCAAGACTGCACATACCAGTTTTGGCAAAAGCATAGTGCACCATCATCAAGGGTCCCCCTTATAGTCACAGACATGCTTTCCTCTTAGAACAAATCTGGTCTCACGACGTTTCAATATGTAATTTCACTCACTGGTAAGCTCAGCACACAGGTGGAACTTCTGTGCATTCCGAACATAGGTTCTACATAACCCTGCTATAGTATAAGCTCTACGAAGGCTGCAGTGTGTGCAACCTTCCTGTTCACCTCTGCAGTCCCTACTGACTAGTACATTGTGGTTTCGAACATATAAACAAATTAGTCACAATAGGCTTTCCAAAATGACTGTGCGAAGAGCTTGGCAAATCCTCTCTTAAAACAACAGCAACAACAGCAGCAGCAGCAGCAGCAGCAGCAGCAGCAGCAGTAAAACTGGACAAAATCATCAAATAAAACTGTTCCAATTTGATCAAAAGGCATAATACCACTTGACAAGCATTTATTGAAAAAAGACATCTACTGATTCTTGACCTGAACAGTTGGTGTTTATGGCATTTAAGCTGGAGGCTGTTCCCATCCTTCCCTCTTAGGTTCCAGCTCTGAGGTGCAAAGATTCCACTGCAGCTAGGCAGGACAGAACCTAAGGACGGACAACTCCCATCATCACCCCAGGCCTGTGTTGCAAAAGTTCTATTGTGAGCA
Source organism: Pteronotus mesoamericanus (assembly GCF_021234165.1). Classification (NCBI taxonomy): domain Eukaryota; kingdom Metazoa; phylum Chordata; class Mammalia; order Chiroptera; family Mormoopidae; genus Pteronotus; species Pteronotus mesoamericanus. Next base: position 67,067 of record NW_026555055.1, on the reverse strand, counting down.
GGCAGAAAAGACTATGAGAGCCAACATCTTTTTTTTTCCTTTTTACTGAATTTATTGGGGTGACGCTGATTAACAAAATCATACAGGCTTCAGGTGCACAATTCTATAACACATCATCTGTACACTGTATTATTGTGTGCTCACCACCCTAACTCAAGTCTCTGTTCATTACCATTTGTTCCCCCTATACTCCCCTCCGCCTACGTCCCTACACCCCTTCTCCCCAGCAGTCACCACAGCGCTGTCCACGTCCATGAGTTTTTTTCTCTTTTTTATTTTTAGCTCAGTCCCTCTCTGCCCAGCACCCCCAAGAGCTGTCTGCCTGCTCTCTCTCTATGAGTCTGGCTCCATTTTGCCTGTTAGTACATTTTCTTCATTAGATTCCATGTATGAGTGAAATCACATGACGCTTATTTTTCTCTGACTGGCCTATTTCACTTAGCATAATGTTCTCCAGGCCCAACCATGCTGTCGCAAAGGGTAACGTTTCCTTCTTTTTTTTTAGACGGGCTCAGTAGTATTCCATTGAGTAAATATGCCACAGCTTTTTGATCCGCTCATCTGCTGATGGGCACTTGGGCTGCTTCCAAATCTTGGATATTGTAAATAATACTGCTATGAACACAGGAGTGCATATGTTCTTTTGAATTAGTATTTCGGGTTTCTTCAGATAAATTCCTGGAAGTGGAATCGCTGCGTTAAAAGCCAGTTCCATTTTTAATTTTTTGATGTAATTTCACACTGCTTTCCACAGTGGCTGCAGCAGTCTGCATTCCCATCAAGAGGGCATGAGAGTTCCCCTTTCTCCACACCCTCACCAGCGCTTGCTGTTTGTTGACTTATTGATGATAGCTGTTCTCACAGGCATGAAGCGATAGCTCATTGTGGTTTTAATTTGCTTTTCTTTGATGATTAGTGTCCTTGGGCATCTTTTCATATGCCTGTTGGCCATCTGTGTGTCCTCCTTGGAGAAGTGTCTGTTCAGGTTCTTGGTCCATTTTTTAATTGGATTGTTGGTTTTTGTTTCTGTTTTCTGTTTGTTTTTGTGTTTTGTTTTTTGGTGTTGAGTTGTATAAGTTCTCTATGTATTTTGGATATTAACCCTTTCTCAGATATATCATTGGCAAATATGTCCTCCCATTCAGTCCATTCAGTGGGTTGTCTTTTTACTTTGTTGACGGTTTCCTTTGCTGTGCAAAAACTTTTTAGTTTGATGTAATCCCATTTGTTTTCCCTTTGTTTACCTTGCCTGAGATGTATTGGCGAAAATGTTGGCTACAGGAAATGTCTGAGATTTTACTGCTTATGTTTTCTTCTAGGATTTTTATGGTTTCGAGTCTAACATTTAAGCCTTTAATCCTGTTTGAGTTTATTCTTGTGTATGGTGTAAGAAGGTGGTCTAGTTTCATTCTTTGCACACATCTGTTCTCTTCTCCTGACACCGTTTATTGAATAAGCTATCTTTACCCCATTGTATGTTCTTGCCTCCTTCATCAGATATTAATTGACTATAAAGGTGTGAGTTTATTGCTGGGCTCTCTGTCTGATTCACTGATCTGCGTGTCTGTTTTTATGTCAGTACCAGGCTGCTTTGATTACTATGGCCTTTGTTTGTCTCTTCATTCATTAATTCATTTCGTGAGGTCAGTAACTGTTATACCAAAACCGATAAAGACATCACGAGAAAAGAAAACTATTAAATCAATATCTATCATTGATATAGATGTAAAACTCCTAAAAAAATATATTACTGAGTCAAATTCAGCAGGAAAGAAAACATTATGTACCATCAACAAGTGGGATTTATTCTAAAAATTTGAAAACTACATTAAAATCACAATAGAGGCGCACACACACACACACACACACACACACACACATACACACACAAAAGCTTTGGAGAAGATTTAAAACCCGTTCATGGCAAAACAAACAAAACAAAACAAAACAAAACAAAACACCTCCTTTCAACAGCCCTGGCTGTTGTGGCTGAATGGATTGAGCGCCAGCCTGAGAACCCAAGGGTCACACTGGTTTCATTCCCAGTCAGGGCACATGCTTGGGCTGCAGGCCACGTCCCCAGTAGGGGGAGCCCGAGAGACAACCACGCATAGGTGTTTCTTTCCCTCTCTTTCTCCCTCCCTTCCCCTCTCTCTAAAGATAAATAAATAAAATCTTTTTAAAAAAACCTTCAACAATCTAGGAATAGATGGGATCTTTCTCAAGATAGGGAATATACAAAAAAACCCACAGGTAACTTCGTACTTACTAGTGGAAGACAGATTTTTCTCCCTAAGATCTGGAACAAGACAGGGATTTCCACTTTTACCACATGTGTTCGACATTGTCCTGGAGGTTCTAGTGAGTGCATTTAACAAACAAAAAAAGAAATGAACGGCATCCAGATTTTAAAAGAGCAAGTGAGATTATCTTGATTCACTAAATACATAATTAGTATTGCAAAACCTTGAGGAATTTTCAAGAGCTTGAAACTAGAAAATAATTCAACAAGGTCATAGAGTGCAAGACCAATATACAGGGAGGGGCAAAAGTAGCTTTCTAGTTGTTTGTGTGGAAAGTAATACAATAATTAAAATAATAATACGAGAATAAACTGTGTTTCGTGTACTCACAACTCTAAACTCACTTTTGCCGTATCCTGTACGAAAATCAATTGTATTTTGTATACTAACAAAGAAAAACATAAACATGAAATTAGGAAACAATGTCACTCACAATAACTCCAAAGTGGTAACCTAATTACAATTAAATTTAATAAAAGAAGCGCAAGACTTATAAAATGAAAACATTTCTGAAATTTGTTAACTAAATTGCAAACAATGTGAAAGATATCTCATGATCATAGATTGGAGAAGGTAATATTGTTAAGTTTGCAGTACTCTCACCCTGACTCGTGTCTTCCCACAGAGTGAGAGGTCGCCGGTTCGATTCCTGGTCAGGGCACATGCCAGGGTCGCGGGTTCGGTTCCTGGTTGGGGCGCATAGGAGAGGCAACAGATAGATGTTTCTCTCGCACATCGATGTGCCTCTCTCTCTCTTTCTCCCTCCCTTCCCCTCTCTCTAAAAATAAAGAGATAAAATACGTTTTAAAGAGATTGCAATACTCCCAACACTGATCTACAGATTAAATGCGATCCTTATCAAAATCCCACCTCCTCTTTTTGCTGTTGTTTGCAAAAATTTACTAGTTGATCCTAAAATTCATATGAAGATCTAAAGGACCTGGATTAGTGAAAACGGTATTGAAAATGAGGGAAAATGTTGGAGTACATACACTTCTCAATGAACAAAGCCACAGTAAACAATAAATTGTGGTAGTGGTATAAGGATATACGAGTATAGGTAGGTGTGTGTGTGTGTGTGTGTGTGTGTGTGTGTGTGTGTGTAAATAAAATCAGTGGAATAGAATTCAGAGTACAAGTATAAGCCTCTATATTTATATTTATATTTATGTTCAATTAGCTTTTTAGAAAGCTTCAAAGACAATTTGATGGGGAAATAGCAGGCTTTTCAATAAATAGGGCTGTGATAACTGGATGCCTGCATGCAAAACAATTAAATCAGACTCTTCTCACACACTATATAGAAAGAAGTTAACTTCAAGTGGATTACAAACCTGAATGTAAAAACTATAATAAACTTTGAAGAAAACATAAGAGTAAGTCTTTGTGCCCCTGGGTTTGGCAAAGATACCTTAGACTCAGCACCAAAATTACAGGCAATATGAGAAAAAATGATAAATTGAATGTCGTCAAAATTAAAACCTTTTCTCTTTAAAAGACACCTTCAAGAAAGTAAAAAATTCACAGACTGGGAGAAATTACTTGCAAATTATGTATCTACTAAGTGATGAAGAACTCTTGCAACTCACTAGGACTAAAACTCAATTTTAAAGAATGGACAATGCATTTCAGTAGGTATATTTACCAAGAAGACATTCAAATCACCAGTAAGTGCATGAAAAGATGTTCGACATTATTAGTCATTAAGGAAATGCATATTTAAAACCACGGCGAGATATGGGCAAGCCCACTAAAAGAACTATAATAAAAAATAATTGTTAACAAAGATGTGGAGAAATTGGAAGCCTTCTATGTTGTTGGTGAACATGTTGCAGAAATGGCACAGCCTTTTCGGAAAACAGTTGGGCATTTCCATCAGAAAGTTAAATGTTAATTTACCTTATGACCCAGCAATTTCACTCCTGTGTAAAATACTCAAGAAAAATAAAACCATACGTCCATACAAAGACTTGTCCATGAATGCTTATCACAGCGTAATTAATAATGGCCAAAAGGTATTATCGCAACTGTCCATCAGCTGCTGAATGTATAATCAAAATCTTATATATCCATTCAATAGGAACACTCTTTGGCAATAAAAAAGGACTACTTGGGCGAACCTTGAAAAGATTATGCTAAGTGTTGAAAGAAAGCCAGACACAAAAATGCCACATATCATATGATTCCATTTATAGTAAATGGCCAGAGTCGCCCATCCGTAGAGAAAAAACTAGATCAGTGGTTTCTAGGGGGTTGGGAAAAGGGGGAATGGAGAGTAACTTCTAGCTTTTATGTAGTTCCTTTCTGGGGTGATAGACATGTTCTAAACACAGAGTGTGGGGATGGCTACACAATTATGCAAATTTACTACCATTAATTCATACATTTAAAACAGGAAATCTTATTTTATGTAAGTTATACTGCTATAATGCTCTATAAAAATGCTCTATGAATGAGGTAAAGAATTACAATTTACAAATCTAGACTACCACAGAATTATATTGCAAATGTTCATAAATAAAAAGAAAATTCGTACTGCAAGAAGATATTGCCCCAAATTAGCATTTACTCTAATTTTTTTCTGAAAATGTTACAGAAGGCAAATTAGGAGTAACATATCAGAAAACAGCTCTAGCTCTTGTTGACATTTTCTGCATTCAGACCCTAATTTGAACTTTTACTAGCCCAGTAATTGTAGATATGTTATCTAACTTCTCTGTCCTTCAGTTATTTTATCTGTACAATAGGAATACTTAATAGTTTCTGTCTCATGGGTTTTGTTGTGATAATTCAAATGTTTCATACACATCAAGTCCCCAGAGGAGTCTTTAGCAGGTAATAGACTCTACAGGTGTGCAAATATCATCATCACCATCGTACAGCTGAGGGGAGAAAATAGGTTTTTAAAACATGTCTTGACTTCTCATATTATTCTCGTTTGTTTCATTCAGGTATCTTCAATGCCCTGGGTTTGCCTGTGACCCAGTGCCCACTGGGTCTGAATGCCAAAGGACTTCCTCTAGGTATCCAGGTCGTGGCGGGACCCTTTAATGATCACCTGACCCTGGCTGTGGCCCAGTACTTGGAGAAAAGTTTTGGGGGCTGGGTCTGTCCTGGAAAGTTGTAGTACGACCTTCTCAAGGTTTGTGAGTGTGTGTGTGTTTCTGTAGGTTGGGTGACATCAAGCACCAGCAAGCAAGTAGAGAAAAGGCATTGTAAAATTATCACTTGTTTGGTTATTCTTTCCACTCTTCTTTCCTTCACTAACTGTGAGCTTTAATAAAATGGTCATATCTGATTCCTGACCTGAGCTTACTGGAGAAGATGGGCATGTAAATGAATAAGTGCAATAAAGTTTTTTATATGCTGAGATGGTGTCTGTTTTAGGTACACTTGGGAGATCACAGAAGGAAATATTCTCTTTGGATTAGAGAATCATAACCAACTTCAGAGCGTAGATGATGCTTAAACTGAGATTTGAAACACAGCTATGTGTTTGCCAGGTAGGCCATGAAGTAAGGTAATTCCACTTAGGAGCTATAGTGACAAAGGCAAGGCATGAGAGCTGCATAGTGAATGCACGTAAGCATAAGTCACTATGAACAGTGAGGAGCTGGAGAGGGGTATGGAAGCAGGTGAGAATGCAACAAGAAAAACGCTTCCAATATTATCAGAAAAAGTGTATGTCATATGTCTGTCCACTAAGAGCGTCTAGAAATCAATGCCACCTTAGCACACATAATCACATACAGCACCCAGATCGTCATTTCCAAAAACCTTTTTCCAACAGAAAAAACCCAGAACTTCTTGGAGAAAAAAACTGATTCCAGGACTAAGAGAGGGGAACGGGAAGATGAGCCTGGAACAGATTGTTGGGCTAGAAAGTTATGAAGTACATAAAACTGAAGGAGAACATATCGAAATGGCACAGAAGCAGTTTAAAGAGGCTCTCACTGGCCAAACGTGGGACAATTTGAATATGAAAATGAATAATGGTGATGAATTATAACTCAAATGGGAGTGGAGGAGAGGAAACGTAGACAGAGAAGTAGGTATTGATATAGAAATAGATATACGTAATATATGTTTTGATAGTTGCAAAATGACTTTCGAATGCTTGTTATGTATAACAGTAAACAATATATCAAACAATAAAGTTATATATGTTTATATTTTATAACCATAGTTATATATGTTTATATATAATATATTTTATAAACATGGCATCATAAATATATAAATTCATGTAACCAAAACAAATATACACAATACATTGAGGTGGTAGGCAGACTCTGTCCCGCGGAGTGCGCTCCGGGTCGTCACGGATGGGGAAACAAAATAAGTCGTCCCAGACACTTTTCTCGGTCTGCCAGAGGAAGGGGGTGGCACTTCCCTCCAGTGGAGAAGGCCCTGAGCCCTTCTCTAGAAGTGGCTTTCACTGAGAACCATATGCGCAGGGGTATACAGCATGGATGCAGAGCTCACCAATCAGTGTCAAAAGGCTATGTGTACAGAAAACAAATAGAGATCACAGATAACAACTGAAGGAACACAAGAGATTTGCCTCAGGTCAAGGGGGCGCCCACTCACCCCTGAAACCTGGGAAGCTGATCACATTCTATGTCCAACCCCAAACATCAGTACTCATTAGCTCGAGGGCATTCTTAGCAAAGTAAGTTTCACAGGATTACATGCATTCCTTTTCCAGGCCTAATTGTCCCCGAGAACCGCCAGATCCAGTTTAGGGCTGTACCTCCGTTTAGTATTGTTTCAAGCCTGAGCCAGGTGGGCAGGGCAGAGCCGCCAAGAGCCAAGGGATAAGGAGATTGCTTTCAGATAGAATGAGGAATCCAGCCATGACAAAGCCGAGGGGTGAGGGTCTTTTGCCCCTTCTCCGTGTCCCCCAAGTCCTTCCCATGATGGCCCATGTGGCTGTGCCTGTCTTAGGTTGCCCCTGCCATCGAGGGGTCTTACCCATCATTGACTAACCCATCATTGACTAACCATCTGGGGCCAAGCAGGGTGATGTGAGGAAGGCAGGGGCTGCGCTCCTGCCAGGAAGACAGGTTTTGTCTCCTGCATGGCCTGTCTTCCCAAGGCCTCCTTGCTCAGCTCCAGCCTTGGGGCCCTCTCACCTGTCGGCAAGGCTACTGTCCCTGACACCAGGCAGGACGGTTCCCAACAATATATAAAATTATTTTCTGTTTACATACAATATAACAATAAAATAGGGTTAGAGGTCCATAACAATAGATGGAGGCGTAGGTAAACACGCCTCGCCTCTGCATACAACAATAGCAAAAAATACAGCTACGCTACAAAACAAATATCACCCAGAACTGTCAGAAACTCAAGCTGTGTGGAAGTCTGACAACCAAGCAGTTAAAGAAGTCACATTCATCCAGACGGGTCGCAGGGGCGGAGATGTGGAGAGGAGAGGAGAGGAGAGGAGAGGAGAGGAAAGGTGTGGAGACACGGAATGGAGCGGAGAGGTGCAAAGATGGGAAAGGGCAGTCCCACATCCATGTGTAGTGGATAAAAAAACTGGAGGGATACCTCCGGAGCGAGGGATCCCAGCCCCAGTCCAGACCACCCAGCCCAGGGTCCCACTGCCAGGAAGAGAAGTCCTCATAACTTCTGGCTGTAAAGACCAGTGGGGCAGGGGTTGGGGCAGCAGAAGGAACAGCGTCCTCTTAATGGGCCCACCACAGACTTAAGGTTCACATAGACCCACTCCCTCTGGAATTCAGCACCAGGGCAACAGCTGAAAGGGCACCAGCGGCATATGGGGAGAAAGTGAAGTGCGAATGGGGAGGCGGCTTCCTCCCGAGCAAAACTCCAGATGCCAGACAGCAGCATTGTCCCCTCTGCAAGCCCTCCCCCACACAGAGCAACAGAGTGGTGACATGGGTTGCGCTGCCCTGGCGAATACGTAAGGCTCTGCCCCACACAGCTTAACAGGTGTGCTAAGACAGGGCATCAAAGCAGCTCTACCTCATACCCAGAAACAGACACAGGGAGGCTGCCAAAATGTGGCGACAAAGAGACATGGCCCAAATGAAAGAACAGAACAAAACTCCAGAGAGCAAACTAAATGAGATGGAGATAAGCAACGTATCAGATGCAGAGACCAAAACACTGGTTATCGGGGTGCTCCAGGAGCTCATTGGGCACTTGAACGCCATACGAAGACCCAGGCAGAAATGAAGGTTGCATTAAGTGAAATGGAGAAAAATCTACAGGGAACCAGCAGTGGAGAGGATGAAGCGGAGAATCAAATCAATGATTTGGAACACAAGGAAGGAAAAAGCATTCCACCAGAACAGCGGGAAGAAAAAAGAATTCAAAAACATCGACGACAGGCTTAGGAACCTCTGGGACATCTTTAAACATACCAACATCCGAATCATAGGGGTGCCAGAAGGAGAAGAGGAAGAGCAAGGAATTGAAAACTTATTTGATAAAATAACGAAAGAAAACTTCCCTAATTTGGTGAAGGAAAACGACATGCAAGTTCAGGAAGCACAGAGAGTCCCAAACAAGGTGGGACTCCTTGTTTGGGGGTCCCCAAAGAGGACCACACCAAGACACATCATAGTTAAAATGCCAAAGGTTAAAGATAACGAGAGAATCTTAAAAGCAGCAAGAGAAAAGCAGACAGTTACCTACCAAGGAGTTCCTGTCAGACTGTCAGCTGATTTCTCCAAAGGAACTTTGCGGGCTAGAAGGGACTGGCAAGAAGTATTCCAAGTGATGAAAAGCAAGGACCTGCAACCTAGATGACTCTGTCCAGCAAAGCTATCATTTAGAATGGAAGGGCCGATAAAGTGCTTCCCAGCCAAGGTAAAGCTAAAAGGAGTTCATCACCACCAAGCCATGATTATATGAAACGTTAAAGGGGCTTGTTTAAGAAAAAGAAGAAGATCAAAACTATGAACATTAAAATGGCAATGAATTCACAACTGTCAACAATCGAATCTAAATAAGAAACTAAGCAAACAACCAGAACAGAAACAGAATCATAGATATGGAGATCATTAGGAGGGTTACCAGTTGGCAGGGGGAAGGAGGAAAATGGGGGGAAAGGTGCAGGGATTACGAAGCCCAAATTGGTAGATAGGGAATAGATCGTGGGGCGGGGCGGGGCGGGGGAGTTAAGAACAGTATAGGTAATGGAGGAGCCAAAAAACTTACACGCATGACCCATGGACATGAACTAAGGGGAGGGGATGCTGGTGGAGGGGTGCAGGGTGGAGGGGGATAAAGGAGAGGGAGGAAAAAATGGGACAAGTGATAGCATAATCAATAAAATATATTTTAAAGAAAGAAAAACAAGGAAAAAATATACATGACAATAGATTTAGAAAGTCATCATCTTACAACTATCAAAATAACATTTAATCCAGGCATGACTCATCAATGGATGCTAAAACCATTGGCTAAGACTTGGGGAACAGTTTTGGGAAACTGAAAAGTTGTTTCGGTCTCAAAATATCTCTTGTACAAACTTATTAGTTACAACAGTGGGGGACGTTGACTTTCAAGTGGAGCTATATGGGAGACACGTCCTTAATCAGATGATCAAAATTAACATGAACAATAATAAGACAAATTAATTTCACATGTCTTCTGGTGACAGGCACCGAGAGGGATATATCATTACTTCCCTGGTGTTCCTTCCAAAAATGTGTCCCTTAGAGGCAGGCTATGTATGTGTGGGGACAGGGAGTATATGGGAAATCTCTGCACCTTCTCTTCAATTTTGCTGTGAACGTAAAACCGCTCTAACACAAACTAAAGTCCTAATAAAATGAAAATGCAGGGTCGACGATTATTAAGAGTTTGGAGATGGCAACAGCAGTGCATTAAACCAAGCAGGGGGCTCTTCAATGCGTAGTTGTACGCCCATGATGCCAGCCCCATTGCCCGTTGGATTCCTGAAAGTCACAGGGAGGAAAATAGAGAAGCTGAGTCCTGTCCTCAGCAGAGATCCATGGGGACCCCTATTCATTTCCACCACCAGGTCACAGGCACTGCACTGGTTGTTGTCCTGTTCTCCAACTTTGCCAACGATTCTGAGAGCTCTCACTCCTTCCAATAGGTTCCCTTTTGGTTTTGTAAAGAAACCAAGACAATGAAAGGAAGGGAGGGAGGGAGGAAGGAAAAGAATCAGACAAAATCAAATTTATGGACACTTTAGAAAATAAAGGGCCCCTATTCTCTGAAACAGCTCAATGAATTAGAGTCTAGGGAAGGCTGAGAAACTGTTCCAGATTAAAGGTGACTAAAAACACATGATAACTCAATGCAATGTGTGATCTTGGGCAGGGGGGAAGAAAAAGGTGATACAAAGGACAACATTAAGGCAATTGGTAAAATATGAATATGGGATTTGTATCAGATAATGTGTCATTGTGGGAATTTCTGAATTTTATAATTACACTGTAATTATGTAAAAGAAATTTCTTATTCTTATGAAGGGCGGGGCTGAGACGCAGGTGAGGGGGTTTGCTGTGTGGGTGAAACATTGTAGAAGGGTAAAAACTTGGAAATAAGAGAGAATCCAAACATGTAACTGACTGTATGTCGTGTTTTGTCCCCAGGATACCTTTATAACAGTAATAAAGAGCTTGACATGCATTACCTTATTTAAAGCTTTCAAGAGCAGCTATGTGAGTATAGGTATCGTTTTCACTTCACAGACAAGGAAACTGAGACATAGAGAGAATTAATTCTTTGTCCAAGATGACACAGCTTGTAAGTGGCAAAGTGGCTGTCCTGTGATCCAGAGACTAGCTACCTCCCTCAGAAAAATCTACGTCACTTACTGTGTTTGTTAAGATGCTTTTGGCTTTAAACACGGAAAATCTTGATTCAAACTAACTTATAATCTTGTATAACAGGCGTTCCAGTGGTAGGGTGAGGTCCAGGCCAGCTGGTTATAAAGTGCATCAGGACTGGTATCAACAGCCCAGGTCTCCTCTGTCTCCCTGCCCTGCCATCTTCAGTGTTAGCCTCCTCTTCAGGCTGGTCCCCAAATGGCTGTCCCAGATCCAGCCCCCATATCCAGATAAGGTAATGTTCCGGGACAGAAAGGACCATCTCTTCCTGGTTCTCTTTTTTATGGGGAAGGAAACTTTTCCAGCTGTAACCCCTCAAGGAGATATCACCCATCAGCACATCGGGCAGCGAGTGCGGGGTCACACACTCATTCCTGAACTGTTCTGTGCCTGGTCTTAATTTGTAAGTGACTGCATGACAACATGGAGGGGTCAGTGTCATTGAGAGAAAAATTTAATGTTACCCAGAGTTCCCCTAGAAACAAGAGACACTGTTCACCGTGCAGGACCACACAAGGAACCCCAAATTTTGGTCAGGAAGCAAAAAGAACAAGGAGAGGGGCTAGGCCAAAAGCCTTTATTGGGGTTTCTCAGGGAATAGGCAAGGCAGGGTAAAGTGCACTGCTTAGGATTGGCTAGTTTGAATAATTCCAGTGGGCTTTGGGTTATAGGGGTGGTTCTTAGTTGCCTGACACCTGGCTCTGGGGTTGATTAGGGCAGGGGGATATTGTCCTGGGGTACAAGGGTCAGATAGAGGCTCTGGGTGGATTAGTTTGCATATGAGAGGCAGCCAAATGGCTTTTGAAGAGCTCAAAACATCATAACATCCAGGAAAAAAATGTAAGTGTCATTAAAACAGGGACTAGTCACTGACAATAAGAATGGCGTTACCTTGACTTGCTTCAACAAATGACTTTGCAATACAATGGACATGAGGATGTCAACCCCACTGTCCACTGCACAAAACAAGGTACTAGTGTGAGAAAATGTGTTGTGGGTGTGGGTGTGTGTGTGTGTATATAAAGGAGAGCTAATTTCTAGAGTCAGGCTGATACGGTAAAAACAGTGTTGCATGTGGTAACACAGAAAAAGATGAGGGTGGGGAGAGCTCACATCTGCTTTACATGTGATTTGGTGTTTAATGGCAGCAGGCTGAAAAGCTTAACCAGTGACAGTGCAGAAATTCAACATCCCTAGGCCTATATTTACTCTTCCCTTGAAAGGGCTTTGCTTGAGTATTACCCAGGTTTTATTCCAGGGGTGACCAACCATCCTCCATCAGACTGACAAATTCTGTCTGTAGCTTTTTATAATACCTTTAGTCAAGACTAGGTTTTTTACAGATGGGGGAAGCAGTCTTAGCCCTTAAAATAATTTTAAATATCTCTGCTCTGATAGTGTACCATAACTTAAGAGAGCAACCCAATTCCCCTTATTTCTGGGTTAGGACATCCCCCATCTGTCCCGCTATGTAAACAACACACCTGCCTCTTGGCCATTTCTCTCTGACTCCCACATTTACAAAATGCTAGCAATAGGTATCGTTTCCCTTAACCATACTACTCTAGATCCGAAATATCAGGGCAGGATGATATTGTAACGTTACATAGATCTTGGGAATGTTGTAACATTGTAAGGTGTTGTCTAAAAAGAGAGATTTTGCTGCCTACCAATTAGCCGTTGAAAGATGGCTGATTTCCACAAGATGAGTAAACCGAGGACCAGAGAGCTTAACAAACTTGCTCAAACTTCACTGCTGGGTAGTGATGGAATTTGTTTTCTTTTCTTTTTTTATTGTTAACACTATTACAGATGTCCCCATCTCCCCCCGCCCTTTGGCCCCCTCCACCCAGCCCCCACTCCCCTTGGCCTTCACCACATTGTTGTCCGTGTCCATGGACTGTGCGTACATGCATATATGTTATGTAGCTAATCTCTTCCAGTCCCCCTTCCCCCCTTCCCCCCTTCACCCTGAGATCTGTCAGTCTGTTCCATGTATCCATGCCTCTAGTTTTATTTTGTCCATCAGCTTACTTTGTTCATTAGATTCCACGTACGCGTGAGATCATATGGTATTTGGAATCAGTTTTCAGTTCTACGTCTGTTGGGCTTTATGCCATTATATGTTTTTATTGAAACCCATCAAAAGTACTTGCCTTATAATGGAGGTTTGTACCTTTTGACTTCCAGTTATAAAATAAGTAAGTACTGGGAATGTAACATACAACAGGATGACTATAGTTAACACTGCTGTATGGTACATTTGAAAGTTGCTAAGAATGTAAATCTTAAAAGCTCTCATCACAAGGAGAAAATGAGTAACTATATGAGGCGATGGATGCTCACTGAACTTACCCGTAGTAATCATGTTGCAATATATGTATGTTAAGTCATTATTCTGTACACCTCGCACTTGTACAGTATTTATATCAATTATCTCTTCATATAACTGGAAAAAGCACTTGCCTTTTCCTTGCTGGCTTCTAAAGTCTTCAAATCTGCTAAGCAACTACTCCTACTCTCTGGAAGTTAAGATGCTTGATCAAGAGACAATTTCCAAAGAGATGTTGCTGCAAGCCTCTTTGTATTTTCTTGGTGCCTCCCAGCAGGTGGACCCTAAAAATGAATGCTTTTCCCAGCTGCAAGTGGTTCAAGGCTCAGAAGCATGACTTTCACACCCCAGTTCGCAGGTATCAGCTGTCTGGGGGGGAGCTGGTCACTCTAAGGATTTGAGCCTGCGTAAAAGATTGGGGGAACTTCATCTTCCTTGCACCAAAAGCTAATTTACGCATTTATATTCTCTGGAAAGAGCCTCAAAAGTTGATCCTTACAACTTCTTGATTCAGAAGATAAGTCATGACAGTAGACCTCGGGCCTGATGGTTTCAGCACATCTCTTCTGAGGTCTTATCCAAAGCTGGGGTTCTGACAGTGAACGAAACAGACAAAAGTAGTCCCGTAAAAATAATCTGGGGCAATTCATTGTCTTTGCCCATACATAATACTCCTACCCTCTGGAGAGAAAAGACATTGTCTTGCTTTGGGATGAAGTAAGGGAGCTTGCACTGAATGAAGAGAAAGCAAGACCCGCGCAATCTGCAGCTAAGAAGGGTGGAGAATGCCACGCAGCCAATCACTGACTGTTTATAGGCCCCACTGTACCTGCTGTGTGGGCTTCATTCTGATACTACCCATAATAACAATATCCAGAGATAACGTATGGTAGAACCTTGCCTAATACCTTCAGTATCTTCTCTGCGCATACCTATACATATATGTGTATTTTTCTATTTGTAAAAATTTGTCTTATAAAGTACATACTCTTTTGTATGTTGATTGCATCACTTCAAATGATAAGGGTTTCCAAATGCTTTAAACTTTAATATTTAGGTGGTAAAAAGGGTTAAATAATACCATGGAAGTTCAGCAAGGAAAATATAGAACAATATTTATCTAACTTCAGATAAGGGAAGGCTTTCTAAGCAGAGATGCAAAAACCCATTATTTGGGAAATCCGATTTGGCTTCTTAAAAATGAACACGTCTTTACAGAAGAGAACTCCATAAAAATTAAATGGTAAGTGAAAGTTGTTAAAAGATGCTTTGAGTAATCCGCGAGGAGAAAATCCATGTAAACCTTTCAGAAGTAAGCAAAGACTATGAAGATGTAGCTTACTGGAAAGTTTTTTAAACCTCTCCCCACACCTCTAGTAATCAAAGGCAAATAAAATGAGGTACCACTGTGCACCTTTTGAACTGCTGCAAGTTGTGGGTAAATGATTGTACTCAGTACCGCTGACACTGAATTCTCTCATACGCTGGTATTGGGAGCTTGTGAGTGTGTCACAGCACTTAACACTCTGATCAAAAAGCCTTTGGTTCAGTCATTTCCCTTAGAGAAACATTCTCAAGGAAAACCTGCGGCTGGGGCTCAGGCAAGGCGCCAGGCTCAATGGAAGACTGAAGGCAGGGGGCGGGGCTGCAGGGATTGAGGGGCGGGGCGGACAATGGAGAATGCAGGGCCTCCCCTGTGACGTTTGGGACTGTGTCAGAGGGTCCCAGTGAGAATAGGGCCTAGGCAGAGGTGGCAGGACGCAGCCACGCCATGGCAAGTAAGTCTCTTCTACAGTCTCCTTGGGGGCTCTAAGAGTCTTCATCTATGGGGTCCTTGGGCAGTCGGATCCTGAGATGCAGAGAATCAGCCGTAGCTGATCCGCATCAGTCAGAAGCCCAAGCAGGCCCCAGCTATGTATCTGGCAGCCGTAAACGCAAGCGGAGCCGACCATCCATGGGCCCAGAGTCTGAGGACAGCCGCAGGTCTCTAGATCAGGAAGAGAATCCACAGCAAGTTGTCGCACCAAACCATGGTAAAAAAGTTAAGATCACATCTGAGTATGCTTATCAAACTTTATTTTTGAATGGGGAAACCAGTGACGTTAAAATCCGTGCTCTGGGGAAAGTATGGTGCTTACACAAGATGTTTTTATGTCAGTCAGGCTACTTTGCCATTATGTTTAGAGGTTCTTGGGAAGGCTCTCACAGCGATATTATTGACCTGGAGATTAATGACCAGAATATAGATGCAGAATCCCTGCACTTTGTACTAGGCTCATTGTACAGGGACGAATATGTCATAAGGGAGCCCCTTCAGGTTCTAGGAGTTTTGGCAACAGCATGCCTGCTTCAAGTAGAAGACTTAATTTGGCAATGTGAAGAGACCATGAACGAAACGATTAATGTGAAAACTGTTTGTGGCTATTATGCTGCAGCAGAAACCTACGGTTTAGAGTCGGTAAAGACAGGGTGCTTTGAATGGCTTCTCCACAATTTGATGACACATCCAAGTGTTGAACTTTACAAAGAACTCAGAATAGATCTCATGAGTCTGCTCATTTCTTCTTCTAATTTATTAGTAATGCAAAAGGAAATAGATGTCTACACCACACTTAAAGAGTGGATGTTCCTTCGTCTTAACCCAGCTTGGAAAGGATCAATGAAAGAGCTTTTAGTTAATGCGAATGACTGGTTTTCCAGGCGCAGAGAATGTGTTGGTCACATTGCCTTCCTTGAAACCGAACGAGGCATAGCATTTCAATCAGTTTTTAAAAATTTGAGGTTTCAGCATATCACCTGTGACCTGGCCTCCGCAAGAGTTATTGAGCAAGATGCTCTGATACCTTCAGAATGGTTATCACATGTTTATAAACAGCAATGGTTTACCTTGCTTAGAGCACAACAATGCGGGGAAATTGGGCCCCGATACATCAATGGAACAGAACTTGAAGAACATAGCATGAGATGCGGTAAAATGATTGTCAAGGATGGAAAATACTCCTGGAAGTGGTCAGGTTTCAATTTTGGCTTTCCTTTACATGTCATCTTCACCAGCCATTATGTAATTTTCAAGCAAAATACTTTCCCTCAGCCCTGTGATGGTTCAGATTGTTTACAGCCTCGAAGAAATGTTGCATTCCGATTAACGTTGCTATATTTCAATTCTAGTGGAGAAATAAGTTTCCGCAAAACAACTGGATATAAAATCCTTACCTTTCAAATGGATGAGGAACAAATGGTAATGAAGTTGGATAGCAGAGCTCTGAGATTCCCTTTATACATATTCTGTAACTTCCTGTTTATGTCATTAGAAAATCCAGGAAATTGATCTTATCAATTAGGATATATTAGCATTTTGAAACCTTCTAATGATTCATGTCATTTATTGGCCCTCCTGTTAAACACGATAAAGATGACGAGCAACAGAAATGAAATCTTTCAGATGTAAAAACTATCATAAAAAAATGACTATCTTCATTCTATTTCCGTGGGTTTAAGAATAAAAAGTTTACTTTCAAGCAAATATCTGTAAAACCAAATAGTAATTGATGTTGGCATCTCTTGTTTCTCATGTATCAGCAACAGACGGCTCCAAATACCAGTGAGACTACATTTCGAAGGAATCAAAAATAAATTAACTAGTTAGATAAATTTTACCCTAACACTGAGAAAAAATAAAGAATTGTCTTCCTTGCTGAAGTTGTTGTGCAAATGTGGCTTTGATTGCGGCAATATTACAGGAGCGAGTCAATCGTGTACAGTTTTAAATAGCCAGACAATCTCAGGTTTTATAACATTACATGCTATATACTGTAGTGTTATTTTACAGTTAGTTTGCTACATGGCCCAGTTACTCCGTAGTTTGGAGACCTCGTATTGCTGACTATTCATCTGGAAAAAAATCTATATATATTTTCCACACTTAGAGAGTGGGAAAATGGATTAAAGAATATGTACACATATTATATAATTTATAGTATCATATACTTGAAATAAAATATATAATATTATTTTATTATATAGTATGTAAATATAGATGAGAAAATGTGAATTATAAAATATATATAATTATAATTATATGGTAACACATATAAATACATAATAATGTTAGAAGCAATTTTATAGATGATACGTAAATAAATACATGCAAATAAATGTTTTTATTACTTGCAAAGACCAAAGAAAAATAAATTTTTAAATGGCTGAATACGTGCTGTAATCTAAAATCTATTTCCATAAAAACTAGATATTCCCCCGGATACCCAGACAACGAATAATTTCAAGGTATCTTTCTTTTCTTATTTGTGCTTATATTTGGTTTATTTTTCATTTTGCCAGAGTTTGTTCTTCTTGACCGCAGAGTATTTAAGGTGACATTTATTTCAAAATAGAAGCCAATAGGATAAACAACATTATCCTTTTAAAGTTATGTCTTCCAAACAGCCCCCGACCTAGGAAGAGAGGGCCAATCTGTCCAGCTACCTGGTAAAACTTGCAAAGGTTTTTTAGCACCTTAAATGCTGCTTATGTTGGTTTCGATGAGTGTCTTTCTATGAACATACATATCAACTATATCACATGCTAATTGAGCACCAAGCATGCAGTCAAGAGCAATTTATTTCAAAGTGCCTGCCCCAGCCATTTTTCAATTCTTATTTTCAAGGCCCTCACATTCTCAAAAATCGTAAGGATTTTGCAATAACTTACATCATGATTATTAATGACATATATTTGAAATTTCTTTGGATTGAAAAGGTCAATTTTATCTAACTTGTCTTCTTTTTCCGTTTCTTTTTCAATTGTCTCTCTACTCTGGAGATTAAGGAGACAGTATGGAACCTGCAAAATTTTGAGATATACGTATTTTACAATCTATCTAGGGAAATGAGGGCATCTGTCAATTGATATCTCCTGATGTTGATGATTAACTTTTGGCATGCATAGAGTTCAATCTATCCGGGGAACAAATCATGAGAACTGGAACACTAATTCTGAGTTAACTCAGAGGGAACTGACTAAGTGCCAGTTGAAGGCTCAGATGGAGACCAGGAGGGTTAAGATATGACCTAAACACATCGGAAAGTTGTGCTGTGAGGATTGCTACTACAAAGTAGGAATTTTCCATAGTTTTTCAGTGTCACATTTTGCTGCATAAAATGGTATATACTTGTATTGGCCAATTTATCCGCTCTTTCACATGAAGTTTGCCTCCGACAGTCTGAGATTCACCATCTCTTAACAAAAATGGTTGTCTCTGCTTCTCATGAGGTGGGCACTGGTCTATGCCATAGCCTCTGTTGCCCCCTTATATAGTCTAAAGCCCTCAGATCACATACAAATCACGTAGCCTATGTGCCTGGAGCCTAAGTTGTACCATCATGAAAGTGTGGAAAAAAGGAATGCTTTGTCTTAGTCGTGACACAAACTCTATGTGGAGTGAGTAGTTGTAGCTTCTTGGAATAAATGTTTCATTGTCTTTGTCCAAGCTATAGTTCCTCTTATTTTTTTTTTTTAAGATTTCATTTATTTATCTTTAGAGAGGGGAAGCGGGGGAGAAAGAGAAGGAGAGAAACATCAACGTGTGGTTGCCTCTCACGCGCCCCCTACCGGGGACCTGGCCTGCAACCCTGGCATGTGCCCTGCACTAGGGAATTAAACCAGCGACCCTTTGGTTCGCAGGCCGGTGCTCAATCCACTGAGCCACACCAGCCGGGGCTATATTCCTTCTTCTTAAAATGCTCTTGTGTCCTATTGTCTAAAAATTCTCCTGATTCCAATTCCAACAACTTCTCCACTCTAAGACATCCTCTTATCCTGCTGATAGATAGAACCGATGATCTCTTTCTCTTTTAGGCTTCTAGACACATTGATAAATCCACTAGTTACATAAATGTCTTTAATGTTTCAATTACCGCATTAGCAAATAGTGAATATTGCTAAAGAACTGCTGATTTGTCCGTGGTAATAAACAAGCAGATACCTATGTGGCCGCTTTAAAACCTTTGAAGGTTAATCTTTCCTTAATTAAAAACACACAACGCGCCCCGGCCCACACCACCCCCTGGGACATCTTGGACTCCAACCACGTGGCTCCTGGAGTGCGGGGCTCACAGATGCAGGCACTGAGTTGCCAGCAGGTTGCCTCTTCCCATGGAGAATGGCAGGGGAGGTAAATGCTGGACTCGCCTCCTCCCATGACCACTTCAAAATTACAACTAAACTACTGAACCAACATCGCTGAGAACCACCTGAAATCTAGCTGAATGGAAGTGCTATGACTAAGGATATAGAGAAGAGCCAGATCAGCACTGGAAGGAAGGGCAGAGGCACAAAAGGGCTGGTCCCACACCCACGTGTGGCATGTAAAAATCAGGAGGGATATCTCAGCTGTGAGGAGCAAGAAGTCCCAGCCCCACACCAAGCTCCCCAGCCCAGGGTTTCAGTGTCGGAAAGAGAAGTCCCCACAACTTCTGGCTATGAAAACCATCAGGGATTGTGGCTGAGGGGCTTTCATCTGGGTAAGAAAGAGGAGCCCCAGGTGTTCGTCTTAAAGGGACCACACATCAATGTACTTGCTAACTGACTCACTCGCTAGGAGCTCCAGTACTGGGGCAGCAGCTCGAAAGGCACCGGGGGCATACAAGAAGGAACTGAATTATGCACCTCACATTAGGGTGAGGACTTGGAGAGGGGCAGCTGTCCCCCAGGCAGAACTGCTAGCAGGAGCCACTGTTCCTTTGCTGAGCCTTCCCGCTGCAGGTGCAGATGGGTGCCATATCCGAGTCTCCATTAACCTGGCTCACACTGTTCACCCCACCCTGGTGATTCCTTGAGACCTTGCCCCACCCAACCTGCAGGCTCACCCAAGCCGCTTCCAACGGCTATTCTGTACAAACGGACTGTCTTGGCTCATGCTGCAGACTTTCCCAAAGTCCCTCAAAGCTTCATAGCCCCAAAGAAGCGTTATCAGGCCTCGATATGCCCTGTAACTCTCACTAAGCAGCAGCTAGCCCGGCACTAGCGACAGCTAGCCTCAGTTCACAGCTTAGTCTCTCCCAGGCACCTCCAAGCCCAGCACAAGTGGCAAACATCTGGAGGTCACTTTATAACTCATACCAAGTGGCCCCAGGCAGAGCATGGCAGCAGCTGACCTTGGCTTGCACATCCCAAGAGGCCCCGGAACAAACCAACCCAGAGCTGGCCAGCTTTAGACCACAGCAGAGCAACCCTCCACCACCTCCACAAACAATACACTCAGAGCACAGACTCAGCAGGAACCAAAGCCTTGCTGAAGTGATCCCTGCTCCTCTGCAGCGTTAGCCCCTGTAAAACGGCTCCTCCACTGTAGTTACGGCCAGTCCTCACAACCAGCCCGAGGGTCAGTCCCTCCCATTGATGTGCCAACAGCAATCAGTGCCTGGAGCACTCATCTCAGGTGACTGGCAAGAGCTTGCCAGTGGGCTGCAGGACACCTGCTACATAAGGCCACTCTACCAATACTGGGAGATGAGGCAGCTCTACCTAATACATAGATACAAACACAGGGAGGCAACCAGAATGAGAAAACAAACAAACAAAAAAAATGCCCCAAATGAAAGCACAGAAGAAACCTCCAAAAAAAAAAAAAAGAAAAAGAAAGATGGAAAGAAATGGAGACAAGCAATCTACCAGATGCAGAGTTCAAAACACTGGTTACAAGGATGCTCGATGATCTCGGTGAGAACTGGGACAAAGAGATATGAAACATAAAAGTGGAGATAGGAAACATTAAAAACAATTGTAAATTAAGAATACAATAACTAAAATGGAAAATACATTAGAGAAAATCAACAGAAGAGTAAAGGAAGCAGAGAGTGGAACCAGTGATTTAAAAAATAAGGTAAGGGGAAACACCCAATGAGAACAGCATAAAGAAGAAAAGAATCCAAAGAAAATTAGTATATTTAAAGGGGCCTATGGGACAACATCAAGTGTGCTGACATTCGCATCATAGGGGTATTAGAAGGAGAAGAGAAAGAGCAAGGAATTGAAAACCTAGTTGAAGAAATAATGATGGAAAACTTCCCTAATGTAGTGAAGGAAATACACATACAGGCTCAGGAAGTGCAGAGAGTCTCAAACAAGATGAACCCAAAGAGGCCGACACCAAGACACACATAATTAAAATAACAAAGTTTAAAGACAAAGAGAGAATCTTAAAAGCGGCAAGAGAAAAGCAGTTAGTTATTTACGAGGGAGCTCCCACAGACTGTCAGCCGATTTTTCAACAGAAACTTTGCAGGCCAGAAGGGACTGGCAAAAACTACTCAAAGCGAAGAAAAGCAAGGACCTACAACCATTTAGAATCAAGGACAGATAAAGAGCCTCCCAGACAGGAAAATAGCTAAAGGAGTGTATTACCACCAAGTCAATATTATAAGAAATGTCCTTCTACATTTCTCATAAGAAGAAGAAGGAAAAATATTAAAAATATGTATAATGAAATGGTAATAACTACATATCTATCGAAATTATTTTAAATGTAAATGGATTTTTTAAAAAAACACAGGGTCTGAGTGGGTAAGAAAACAAGACCCGTACCTATGCTGTCTACAGGAGACTCACTTCAGATCGAAAGACACGCAGAGACTGAAAGCAAAGCAAGGGAAAAAGATATTTTAGGGAAATGGAAGCAAGAAAAAAAATTGAGTAGCAATATTTACACCATACAAAATAGACTTTAAAACAAAGGCTCTAACCAGAGACAGAGAATGGCCCAGCAATGGCACTTCTGGGTACTTACCTGGAGGAACCCAAAACACTAGTTTGAAAAGGCAGTGGGGGAGGATACAGGGAGATTAATGGTGATGGGCTAGTGGCCAAATTAACTATTACTAATAATGGAATAACCTTGTAATAGATGACTCTTGATATTTTGCAAATGAAGTGCACTACAGGATTTTTAGCATTATTGCTAAAAATGTTTAACCTGATCCTAAGCCTTTTACATCACATGATATACATGAAACAGGGAAAATTGAAAAATATTAATAAACATTTGTTGGATTAAAAATCAATAGTTTGATGTAGCAAGAACACAGAATTTTAAGGAGAGGTGCTGAGAGTTGAAGTAGATGTAGAAACAGAAAGGTACTAAGTCACTATGATGAAAAACGCTAACACGAAACTAGGTTAGTAGTAATGGTAACAACAAAAATATCAAAATGATAAACCAGATATTACAGAGAAGACAGTGTGTGATGTAATGAATATCTTCAACAATATTCTACAACAAGGCATTTCATAGGCTGGTTATCGAACTTCTTATGATGTAGGATGGTAGAGTAGCATCGAAGCTCAGTTTAATATAAGAAAATTTTACCAAACGTAATGATATGGCCCAAATAGAAAATTCCTTAATGACATAGGGTAAATTCAAATTAATGTTGTGACACCTTCCTAATTATAAGGTTATCTTGTTTCTGGCAGCACTACAAGTCATTTAACGTTCCTTAGTCACGGATTCTTTGAACTAAAAATAGTGCTAGAACTCCTAACCAAATAGGTTTGCTCTGAAGGTTAAAGGTGAGAATATACATGGTAAAATTAATTGACTTCCTTGTTTCATTATAATATTCATATAGCTGGCACAAAGTTTATTGAATGATTTAACAAATAAATGGACAAAACATTACTACAAATGCAAGATATTATTACAATGAATGTTTTGAAGCATGTATGTGTTGAAATGATAAGATAGACATTTATAAAAATAAAAATTCTTTACTGAAGACTAATTGGGGAACTGTACGGTTGTGTTTAATATAATCGAGTTTGTTGTTATAACAGACTATTTTAATAAAAAATAGATTATTTTTCCTTTTGAAGATGTGTTCCTCTTGGTCTTTGAATTCTAAACAAACATTGAATAAGAACAGGGAGCAGCTCTGGGGTTTTTTTATTATTATTTTTTATTGTTGTTCAATTACAGTTGTCCCGCTTTTTTCCCATCGCTCTCTCCTGCCTCACCCACCAGCCCCCACCCCAGCTCCCGCAGTCAATCCCCACCCCATTGTCCATGCCCTGGGTCCTTTATACATGTTCCTTGACTTGCCTCTTCCCCTGCTTTCCCCCATTGTGCCCCCTCCACCCTCCCCTCTGGTCACTGTCAGTCTGCTCCTTGTTTCCACGCCTCTGGTTCTATTTTGCTTGTTTCTTTGTTTTGTTCATTAAGTTCCACTTCTAGGTGAGATCACACGGTATTTGTCTTCCACCGCCTGGTTTGTTTCACTTAGCATCATGCTCTCAGATCCATCCATGCTGTCGCGAAGGGTAGGGGTTCCTTCTTTCTTTCTGCTGCGTAGTATTCCATTGTGTAAATGTCCCACAATTTTGGGATCCGCTCATTTACGGATGGCCACTTCGGCTGTTTCCAGCACCTGGCTGTTGTCAATAACACTGCTGTGAACATTGGGGTGCATAGGTTCTTTTGAATTGGTGTTTCAGGAGACATAGGGTATAATCCCAGCAAGTGCAATGGCTGGGTGTTGGGAAACGCCCTGCCTGGTTTCAGGAACTGTGACCCCGCTGGCAGGCGAGAGGGCTCCAAGGCTGGAAGTAATCAAGGAGGCCTTGGGAAAACAGGCCCCTGAGGAGACGAAACCTGTCCCCCTGGCAGGGGCACAGCCCCTGCCTCCCCCACATCACCCTGCTTGGCCCTGTGATGGTCGGTGATCCATGACGGGTAAGTTTTCTCACGAGGAGAAAACGACCTAAGACAGACATCGGCCGGTATGGACAGCAGACAAGGACATGGGGGACTCGGAGAAAGGGCACCAAGGCCCTCACCCCTGGGCTCGGCTTGGACATGGCTGGAGTCCACATTCTATCCCGGAAGAAGTCCGATAGACTTCTCTTGCCTCTTGGTGGCTCCCTCCCGCCTCCTGGCTCAGGCTCGAAAGAATACCGGAGACAGCCCTAAACTAGAGCTGGCGGTTCCCAGGGGAAATCAGGCCTAAAACTAAACTCTTTAAAGTATGCTTTGTTTTTCCCTCAAAAGGTATGATAGCCAGCTCACGCTGGGAAGGAAATTTACATTATTCACAGGCCGTAACCCTATACCCTTTGGCGCTCTTATGTTTACTACGCTCTCACGTTTACTAGTCTCCTCTTGGACCCATGTAAATCGGTGTGTTCCTGCCATTCGTTTCCTTCAAAATGTCATCTATTCTCTGTAAACATCAACACACTGATGCAATGCATTCCTGTTACCTGGGCCCACTGATTACCCATTCAATAAAAGCCTTTGAACAAAGGGGCTCGGGGCCTTCCCCACTAGAGGGAAGAGCCGCCATGCCCACTCTCCTGGCAAACAGACAAGTGTTTGCGACGACTCGTGTTTATTCCCCCCATCCGTGACACCTCTGGGACGGGCTCTGCAGGGTTCAGAGCCCGCGCTGCCATCTCAGCTGGCCCGAGACGGTAACCCACAGATCCCAGAGCGCCATGCTCCCTGCAACGCGCTCCATCCCCCGCGGCAGCTGTTGCCCAGACCAGGGAGGAGCAGCGACCCGCGGTGCTCCCCACGCACGGCAGCTGGATCAATAGGCATTGCCAGTTTTAGGGTTTTTCTGAGAAAATTCCATACTGTTTTCCACAGTGGCTGCACCAGTCTGCATTCCCACCACCAGTGTACTAGGGTTCCCTTTTCTCTACAACCTCATCAGCACGTGTTTGTTGATTTGTTAATGATGGCCATTCTGACTGGTGTGAAGTGGTATCTCACTGTGGTTTTAGTTTGCATCCATCTCTCTGAGGGTTAGTGATGTTGAGCAGTCTTTCATATGTCTCTGGGCCCTCTGTATGTCCTTGGAGAAGGGTCTGTTCAGGTCCTTTGCTCATTTTTTAACCGGACTGTTTGTCTTCCCGGTGTGGAGTCATGTGAGTTCTTCATATATTTTGGAGATCAAACCGTTGTCTGAAGTATCTCCGGCAAATATGTTTTCCCATATGGTTGGTTCCCTGTTCATTTTGCTGATGTTTTCTTTAGCCATGCAGAAGCTTTAATTTGATGTAGCCGCATTTGCTTATTCTCTCCTTTGTGTCCCTTGCCCTAGGGGACATATCAGGGAAAGTATTGCGGCATGGGATATCTGAAATTTTCCTTACATTTAAGTCTTTTATCCATCTGGAGTTTATTTTGCTGTGTGATGTAAATTGGTGGTCTAGTTTCTTTTCCTTCCTTCCTTCCTTCCTTCCTTCCTTCCTTCCTTCCTTCCTTCCTTCCTTCCTTCCTTCCTTCCTTCATTTCTTTCTTTCTTTCTTTTTTTTGCAAGTACCTTTCCAGATCTCCCACCACCATTTATCAAAGAGGGTATTTTTACTCCATTTTAGGCTCCTGCCCACTTTGTCAAATATTAATTGACCACAGAGACATGGGTTTATTTTGGGGCTCTCTAGCCTGTTCCATTGATCCCTGTGTCTCGTCTCATGCCAGTGCCAGAACCAGACTGTTTCGATTACAGTGGCCTTGTAATATAGTTTGATACCAGGTATTGTGATCCCTCCTGCTTTGTTCTTCTTTCTCAAGATTGCTGTGGCTATTTGGGGCCATTTATGGGTCTGTATAAATTCTTGAAACATTTGTTCTATATTTGTGAAATATGTCATTGGTATTTTAATAGGGATTGTGTTGAATCTATAGATTGCTTGGGGTAGTGTGGACATTTTAATGGTATTAATTCTTCCAAATCCGTGAACATGGTATATGCTTCCATTTATTTGTGTCTTCCTTAATTTTGTTCTTCAGTGTTCTGTACTTTTCTAAGTACAGGTCTTTTACCTCCTTGGTTAAGTTTATTCCTAGGTACTTTATTTTTCCTAACTTCTGTTTCCTAATTTCATTGTTAGTGAACAAAAATGCTTTCGATTTCTGAATATTGACTTTGTATCCCGCTGTTTTGCCCAATTCACTTATTGGGTTGAGTGGTTTTTAGGTGGAGTCTATAGGGATTTCTATGTACACTATCATGACATCTGCAAACAATGACGGTTTTACTTCCTCCTTTCCAACATGGATTCCCTTTATTTCTTTTTCTTGTCCGATCGCTGTGGCTAGGACTTCCAATACTGTGTTGAATCAAAGTGGTGAAAGCAGACATCCTTGTATTGTTCCTGATCTTAGGGGGAAAGCTGTTAGTGTTTGCCCTTTGAGTAAGATGTTGGCTGTAAGTTTCTCATGTATGGCCTTTTATTATGTTGCGACATGCTCCCTGTACTCCCACTTTGCTGAGTGTTCTTATCACAAATGGGTGCTGGACCTAGCCATATGCTTTTTCCGCATCTATTGATGTGATCAAGTGATTTTTGTCTTTAACTTTGTTTATGTGATGTATTACATTTATTGATGTGTGTACATTGGACCATCCTTGCATCCCTGGGATGAATCCCACTTGATCGCGGTGTATGATCCTTTTAATGTATTGCTGGGTCCGGTTTGCGAATATGTTGTTGAGAATTTTAGCATCTATGTTCATCAGCCATATTGGACTGTAGTTCTCTTTCTTTGTTGTGTCTTTGTCTCATTTTGGGATTAGGATGATGCTGCCCTCATGAAAGGAGTTTGCGGGGCGGGGGGGTCTTCCCTCTTCTTGGATTTTTTGGAATAGTCTGAGAAGGACAGGGGTTAGCTCTTCCTTAAAAGTTTGGTAAGATTCTCCTGTGAAATCATCCAGTCCATGGCTTTTGTGTGCCGAGAGTGTTTTGATTACTGTCTCAATTTCACTAGCTGTTACCACTCTGTTCAGGCTTTCTGCTTCTTTTTGGTTCAGCATGGGAAGATTATATGTTTCTAGAAATGTGTCCATTTCGCCCAGCTTGTCCAATTTCTTGGCATGTAGTTGTTTGTAGTAATTTCTTACAGTCCTTTGTATTTCTGCGGTATCGGTCGTAATTTCTCCTCTTTTTGGTTCTGATTTTATTTATTTGGGTCCTCTCTCTGTTTTTTCTTGATGAGTATGCTTAAAGGCTTGTCGATTTTGTTTATCTTTTCAAAGAACCAGATCCTGGACTTATCGATCCTTTGAATTATCCTTTTGGTCTCTACGCCATTTCATTCTGCTCTGATCTTGATTATTTCCTTCCTTGTATTCACTCTGGGCTTTGGTTGTTGTTGTTCCTCTAGTTCTTGTAGATGCGGGGGTAGGTTGCTTATTTGAAGTGTCTCTATCTTTTTTGGGTAGGCCTGTAGTGCTATGAACTTCCCTCTCAGGACTGCCTTTACTGTTCCCCATGGGTTCTGGGCTATTGTATGTTCGTTTTCATTTGTTTCTCAGAAACTTTTGATTTATTCCTTGATCTAGCTGTTAGTGCATCCATTGTTTAATAGCATGTTATTCAGTCTCCGTGTATTTGAATGTTTTTGAGTTTTTTCCTTCAGGTTGGTTTCTAGCTTCAAGCCCTTGTGGTCAGAGGAAATGCTTGTTATGATTTCCATTTTTCTTGAATTTGTTGAGGCTTGTTTTGTGTCCTGTGGTGTGATGGTCTGTCTTTGAAAATGTTCCATGTGCATTTGAAAAGAATGTATATTTTGCTCCTTTGGGGTGAAATGTTCTGTACGTATCAGTTAAGTCCATTTGATCTAGAGTGTCCTTCCGTGCCGCAATATCCTTGTTGATTCTTTGTTTGGAAGATCTAACCATTGTTGAGAGTGGGGTGTTAAAATCCCTTACTATAAGTGTGTTGCTGTCTATATGTTTCTTGAAGTCCTCCACGATTTTCCTTATATATTTGGGTGCTCCTTTGTTGGGTGCATAAATGTTTACAATGTTTATATCTTCTTGATGGATTCTGCCCATAAGTATTACGAAATGACCTTGTCCGTCTCCTTTTATAGCCTTTGTTTTGAAATCTTACTGCCGGATATAGGTAGTGCTCCCTGGCCTTTATTTTTCCTGTCCATTTCGCTGGAATATTTTTTTCCAAACTGTCACTTTCAGTCTGCGTAGGTCTTTTGTTCTGGGGTGGGTCTCTTGTAGGCAGCATGTAGACGGGGTTTTCTTTTCCATTCAGCTACCCTATATTTTTTGGTGGGAGCATTTAATCCATTTACATTTAAGGTTATTATTGATACGTACTTATTCACTGCCCCCTTTTCCCTTTGTTGCTGTGGTCCTCTCCCTCTCGCTCTTTTCCTTCATCTTCTTATAGCAGCCCCTCTAGCGTGTCTTGCAGTGCTGGTTTCGTGGAGGTGTATTCTTTTAGCCTTCGCTTGTCTGGGAAACTCCTTATTTCGCCCGCCATTTTAAATGACAGCCTTGCTGGGCAGGGTAGTCTTGGTTGAAGGCCTGTGCTTTTCTTTATTTGGAATATTTCTTGCCATTCTCTTCTGGCTTGTAGTGTTTCTGTTGGGAAAAGAGCTGCTAGCCTTATCGGAGCTCCCTTGTATGTTCCTAGCTGTTTCTCCCTTGCTGCCTTTAAGAGTCTCCCTTTGTCTTTAACATTTGCCATTTTAATTACGATGTTTCTTGGAGTAGGCCTCCTTTGGGTTCATCTTGATTGGGACCCTCTGTGCTTTCTGAACTTGTGTAACTTTTCTCCTTACCAAGTTAGGGAAGTCTTCTGTCATTATTTTTTCAAGCGGGTTTTCTATCCCTTGCTCCTTTTCTTCTCCTTCTGATATTCCTGTGATGCGAATGTTGTTACGTTTCGTGTAGCCCTGAAGTTCCCTTAAACTATGCTGGTGCTTTTTGCGTCTTTTTCCATTTTGTTGCTCTGCCTGAGTATTTCTTTCTGCCTTGTTTTCCAGCTTACTGATTCGGTCCTCTGCTTTGTCCAGCCTGCTTTTAATTTCTTCTAGTGTATTTTTCAT
The DNA here is from genome assembly GCF_021234165.1 of Pteronotus mesoamericanus. Lineage (NCBI taxonomy): Eukaryota > Metazoa > Chordata > Mammalia > Chiroptera > Mormoopidae > Pteronotus > Pteronotus mesoamericanus. The sequence goes on along the minus strand of NW_026555055.1, from coordinate 37,745 downwards.
TTCAGTTATTGCATTCTTCATTTCTCCCTGGTTCTTGTTCATAGTTTTTGTTTCCTTTTTCATGCTGCTATAGTTCCCACTCAGTTCCTTGTAGCTGTCACTGAGTTCCTTGAGCATCCTTATAACCATTTTATTTTTTGAATTCTATGTCTGATAGTCTGCTCACCTCCATTTCATTTAGCTTTTTTTTCTGGAGATTCCTCCATTCCTTTTGATTGGGCTTTCTTTCTTTGTCTCCCCATTTTAGGTGACTCTTGTTTGTTTCTGTGCCTCAGGATGCTCTGCTTTACCTGCCCGTCTTCATGGGGTGGACTTCTGTGGCAGGAGTTCTCAGTGGGATTCAGCGGTGCAGTCTCCTTGATCTCCTGATCTGGATGCTCTAGGGTTGCCATTTATTCCATTTGTGTGGGCTCTCTTGTTGCATTTGGACTTTGCTTGTTCGTGGGTCATTCGTCGGTGTGTTCTCCCCTCCAACGGACTGACTGGTAGTCACAACTCCTGATGCGTCTTGCATGCTCTTGTACAGGCATTGGTTAACTAAGCAACAGTATGAGAAAACCAATCCCATGCCACCCCCCCAAAATTTTAAAACACTACTATGTCAGCAGCATCAACAACACTTGAGCAAAGATTAATAAAGGTGGAGAGAGACGAAGAATATTGTAAGATAGGCAAGAAGGAATATGAGATGACTAAGAGGGAAAAATGATTTTGAGTGGGAAGAAAGAGGAGAAATAACATGAGTAGGGAATGGGAACGAGGCGAAGAAAGGGAGAGAACAAAATTTAAAACATGAGTAAAACAGGGAAGAGCGATGGCAAAAATGGAGTAAGAGAAGGGAAGCGTATGCTATGAGGTTTGAAGTAAAATCGAAAAGGTATTGAACCAACGGGGACAAAAATTGCAGAAAAACCACAGCAGGGCCCATAACAACAACAGCTGACTGAAGATTAAGAAAAGTAGGCAGGGGATAAGAATATTATAACAAAGAGAAAAGTGAATATGAGATGGCTACAGTAAAGAAAAATGATTTTGAGAGGATGAGGGAGGAAAACTAATCAGAGTAAGGAATAGAACCCAGGCTAAGAAAGGGGGGGAAATTGAAGTAAATTCCCAACTCAACTGATCAAGGGCAGGCGAAGGCAAAATGGAGTAAGACAGGGGGAGAGTAGCCTATGGGATTTAAAGTACAAACAAATAGTGAACAAATACAAATTCCATTAGAGAAAAACAGCAATAACCATGATATGCTCACCCAACTAGCCACCATTTATAAAGGTGGGAAAGAAATAAGACTGTTACAAAGAGGGGGGAAAGAATGTGAGATGACTTAAGGTAGGGAGAATGCTTTTGCAAGGATAGATGGAGGAGAAATAGTAAGAGTTAGGAATAGGAACATGGCGTAGCGTGGGAGAAAATAAAGTTTGCAACAACAATAACAAAGGTCAGGAAGAAGGCAAAATGGAGTAAGACCAGGGAGGGGTGCTAAGTGGGATTTGAAATAACACTAACATGGAAAAAAATGTATAATCTGAATAAAAAGAATAAAAAATAAAAGACCAAGAGTAGTGAGTTAGTTGGAATATGATTGAAGCAAAAGAAGAAATATTAGAAGGCTATGGGAAAGGAAAAAGGAAGGAAGAAGGGAAGGAAGGAAGGGAGGGAGGGAGGGAGGGGGGGAGGGAGGGAGGGAGGGAGGGAGGAAGGAAGGAAGGAAGGAAGGAAGGAAGGAAGGAAGGAAGGAAGGAAGGAAGGAAGGAAGGAAGGAAACACGCCAGTTCTGAGGAAAAGAGAGGTGAATTTGTCTCAGCTGTAGGTGTTCCCCTGCTGACTTCTTTCTGTAACCGTCTCTGGTTCTGTATCAGCTCAAGGTCCCGGGGTAGGTTGCCCAACTTCTGACAACACTGCCTGTATCTCTTTCACCTGCCTCTAGCGGGAGCTCCTGTTGCAATTGAGAGGGTGGGGCCTCTTTGTCTCCCCCGCCAGGCACTGCTCAGTCTTCTGGGAAAATTGTGGGTGTGTTCCCCCTGCCCCTACCCCTCCCGTCTTAGTCTGTCCCAGTTTATTTCTAATTTCTGATTTCTATTTCTGATTAAATAGCTGTCCGTTTCATGGGGGTGGGGGACCTTCTGTGTCAGAGTGTCAGCCCGCTCTTGCTTGGTGTAGACGGCAGCTCTGTGTGTCAGCCCGGGCTGGGCAGGGCCCTGAATCCCCCTCGCTGCACACTTTCTGAACTTCTTTGGTGGCCTCAGTGAAATAGGGCCCTAGGACCCAGTGTACTTTGTCTCCTTGTGAGGAGTTCAAAATGTGCCCTTTGAAGCGTTCTCTGGTTGTTTTACTCTTGAAGAAATGCCCCCTGCAGCGTTGTTAAGCCTGACCAGCCGGTTTTGCAGGTCTTCCCCTACTCCTGCAGGAGGTGGGGGCTGGGATCAACCTTCCCTCCCCAGAGGTTCCGCCAAGGAACGGGGGCCCAGTCTGGCTTCCAATAGTCTCAGGTGCACAGTTCCCAGCCCACCGCCCTCAGAGCACACTGTGGCCTGCACTCTCCACTCTGCACCGCTGCGCTCGGCTGGGGCCGAGAAACCTCCTTGCTTTGCACCCCTTTGATCAATCTGCCCAGCTGTCCTGAGTGGGAGCAAATGGTGCCCTCAATCCTCCCTTCTTGTCGGCAGGGCGGCTGCGCATGCGGGGTCCCTGCCCAGCACGCCTCAGCTCCCCTTTTTAAAAGAGTCTCTCTGGGTGCTCCCACTGCAGCGCCGAGCCTCTGCCCAGCTTTCACACACTCCACCTCTCCAAAAAGTCAAGGGTCTATCCCTGTCACGGCCAGCCAAGGCCTTCCTCCTCCTCCCCCAGGTCCAGGTGCACACAGTATTTCTCTCACTCACTGACACTCCCCTGGTTGGCGTCTGCCGCTGCAGCTAGGGTATGCCGCTAGCTGTGTGTGTGTGTAGCCTGGTTCTACAGGACGACTTTGTGTACCCAAGTCGCTCCCGGCCAGGTCTGGGGATTCTCCACCCTGGGAGGGCAGGGAGCCACTAGGCTGCTGTGTCTGACCAGGCTCTCCAGGGGTGCAGGCGCCTGGCTGCAGGCGCCTCGGCGATCGCGGCTGCTGGTGCCATGCCCGGGGACTTTCCCCGTCCACCTATGAAACCTCCTTTCCACCCACCCACTTTGAAGCATCCTCTGTGCTCTTTGGCTTTCAAACTTCCTATCAGCCAAGATTCCGTTGACTGTTCACTTTGTTTTTCGGAAGAATAGCTAAGTGCCCGAGTTGGGTGCAAGAGCAAGCGGACTCAGCTCCCACCTACTTGGCCGCCATCTTCTGTCCAATCCGTTCTGGCTAACTTTTTATTCTGTTTGCATCACATCTGCTCTCAGCCCTGAATTAGTTTGCCAAGGTGATATTGTATTCTTAATCTCCTGTATTCTGCCTGTGCCCTTAAAAATTGAAATACAATGGAGAAAAGAAATCCTCTTCAATAAATGGTTCTGGGAAAATTGTATGATCACATACAAGAGAATGAAACTAGGCTATCCATATAGAAAAATTAACTCAAAATGGACCAAAGACATAAATATGCAACCCGACACAAAGAATTACATAGAAGAAACCATAGGTACTAAACTTATGGACCTTGGTGTCAGAGAGCAGTTTATGAATTTGACCCCAAAGGCAAGGGAAGTAAAGGCAAAAATAAATGAACGGGACTATGTCAAACTAAAAGGCTTCGGCACAGCAAAAGAAACTGCCAACAGAACAAAAAGGCAACCGATCTAATGGGAGATGATAGTTGCAAACAACAGCCCCGACAAAGGGTTACTATCCGAAATACATAAAGAACTCTTACAACTCAGTACCAAACAAACAATCCGATTTTTAGAAAATGAGCAGAGGACCTGAACTGACACCTCTCCCAAGAAGACCTACAAACGGCCAACAGATATGTGCAAAGTTGTTCAATTTCACTAGCTATTAGAGAAATGCAAATCCACCTCACACCTGTTAGAATGGCTATTATCAACAAGACAAGTAATAGCAAGTGGTGGAGAACTTGTGGAGAACAGGGAACCCTCATTCACTGCTGATGGAAATGTAAACTGGTACAGCCACTATGGAAAACAGCATGGCAGTTCCTCAAAAAATTAAGAATAGAGTTACGATATGACCCAGCAACCCCTCTTCTGGGTACCTACCTGAAAAATTTGAAAACATTTACTCGCAAAGATATATGCACGCTTATGTTCACTGCAGCATTATTCACGGTGGCCAAGACACGGAAACAACCAAAGTGCCCTCCGATAGATGACTGGACAAAGAAGATGTGGTACATAGGAGGTCTGTCCAGAAGGTATCCAACCATGTAATGTGAAGAATAGAGACATTTATCGAAGACGGTACAAGAAACATTGTACACGGGACAACGAGGCTTCAGTTCCCTTCAAAGTAGGCACCTTGGGACCTCACGCAGTTCTCCCAATTGCCATCAACTGCCCCATCGTATTTTCCCGCATCTTACTCATGGTCTGAAATCTCTCCCCCTTCAAAGGCAATTTTAGTTTGGGGACAAAGCCAGAAGTCTCAGGGCGCCAAATCTGAGCTGTAGTGGGGCTGAGTCACCTGGGTCATTCGACGTTTTGCCACAAAACTCTGCACGAGACAAGATGCATGAGTGGGCGCATTGTTGTGGTGAAGGTGCCACTCACCGGTTGCCCGTGGCTGCAGCCTTCTGAATCATCCAGATAGATTCCGCGGAGGAATGTTCAAGCTTAGTGCAAAATTTGATGCAGATTCATTGCTCTACTCGCTCGGTCATTTTGAATGCGACGGCCACGCAGTACACATGCTCACTCAACGGCATCTACCGCCCCCACTGACTACTAGTACAGTGAAGTCGTCATTGTCCACGCATGCGCATTACAGTCTCCTCCCGTCGGCTGCCAGGTTACATCGATGTTGAGGAACCCATTTTCGTTACATTAACAACGGCTGGCAATTTTTCAGACAGACCTCACATATACAGTGGAATACTACTCAGCCGTAAGAAAAGATGAAACACTGCTATTTGCATCAACATGGATGGGCCCTGAGAATATCATGGTAAGCAAAATAGGACAGAAAAAGTTAAGAGCCATATGATTTCACTCATAAGTGGGATATAACACTGAAAGCAATAAATGAACAAATAAGAAAAACAAACAAGCAAAAACTCGTAAACGCAGAAAACAGTCAGTTGGTTACCACTGGGAATGGGGTTGGGGGTTAGTAAAGAGTAAAGGAAGTCAAATACATGGTGACAGAAAATGACTTGACTCTGGGTCTTGGGTACACGAAGCAATATACAGATCATGTGTCATAGAAGTGAACACTTGAAACCTATATAATCTTATTAACCAATGTCACTCCAATAAGTTTAATCTAAAAATAAATTAAATAAATAAATAAATAAAAACATCACTTGCGAGAAAGAGCTAATGGAGACAAATTCCCTCACTTTTTCCTTTTTCCGAGAATGTATTTATTTCCCTTTCACTCTTGGAAGATAATTTCACAAAGTGCAGAATTCTCAGTTAGTAATTTTTCTTCCCTAAGCACTTTGAATATTTCATTCTACTCTCTTCTTGCTTGTTTAGTGCTACGATCTGATTGTTTGGGCTCCCTACCCCAAAATTCTATGTTAAAATTCTAAACCCCAAGGTAATGGTAGTCAGAGGATAGGCCTGGGAAGATGATTAGGTCATGAGGGTGGAGCCCGCATGAACTGCATTAGGTTTTTTCTTTCTCTCTCTTTCTTTCTTTCTTTCTTTCTTTCTTTCTTTCTTTCTTTCTTTCTTTCTTTCTTTCTTTTCTTGTCTTTTCTTTTCTTGTCTTTTCTTTTCTTTTCTTTTTAAAATAAAAGCCTCTCCAGAGAGTTTCTTAACCCATTCCAGTATGCGAGGATAGAAAGAGAGGTCTGCAGCCCAGAAGAGGGACCTCACCCCACGATGCTGGAACCCTGGTCTCAGACTTCCAGCTTTCAGAACTGTGCTAAATACGTGGTGGTTGTTTTTAAACCACCCAGTCTGTGGTATATTGTTACAGCAAAACATATAGACTAAGACACTTTTTTCTGATAAGAAGTCAGATGCCATTTTTGTCTTTGTTTCTCTGTATGTAAGGTATTTGCGTTTTCCTCTGGCCTCTTTCAGAATATTTTATCCATCTTTGATTTGTGTAGTTCAAAATGATTTCCTTAAGAGAAATTTTTTCCCATTTATCCTGCTTGACGTTCTCTGAGATTCTGAATCTGTGGCTTGGGCTTTGACATTAACTTGGAGAAATTATCAGTCATTATTTTTTTCAAATATTTCCCTTGTTCCTTTCTTTCTTCTGCTTTTGGCATCCCCATTACACTTAGGTTGCGGCTTTTTTAGTTGACCCATAGTCTTTGAATATTTTGTTCTCTTTTTTTCAGCCTTTGTTCTCTTCAATTTTTTTTTGTTTGTTTTTCAGATTTTATGGAGATATTCTCAAGCTCAGAGATTTTCTTCTTCAACTGTGTTCAGTCTACTAATAAGCAAATCAAAGGCGTTCTCTATTTTTGTTACAGTGCTTTGGATCTGTAGCATTTTCTTTCCTTCTTTCTTAGAATTTCCATCTCTCTTCCTGCATTGCCCATCTGTTCTTGCATGCCGTGGACTTTGTCAATTAGAGCACTTAGCTACTAATCAAAGTTGTTTTAAATTCCTGATCTGGTTCTGATGCTTGCTCATGCCATCTAAATTGTGTTTTTTGCCTTTTGGTTTGGCTAGCAATTTTTCTTGATAGCAAGGCATACCATACAAAGTAAAAGGAACTGCTATAAATAGGTCTTTATCAGTGTAGTGGTGAGGTGTGAGGGTAGGGGAAGCACTCTATAATCCTATGATTAAGTCTAAGTCTTTTAGTGATCTAATACCTATGGACTGTGAACCTCACGAGTGTTTCTCAGTACTTTTGTCCCCTGCCCCACCTCAGCTGGAACAGTATGGCTAGAGTGGGTTGGAAGCGGGCTAGGGTTAGGTATTTTCCTTCTCCCATGTGGAAGGTTAAAGCTGACTGGAGTTGTGTATTTTCTTTCCCTCAGATTAGTTAAGCTATTATAAAACCCCAGCAGGTTAGACTCTGATTAACTAACATCTCCTTGGACAGGTCTTAATTAGGACTTAAGTACTCTGGCATATTTCACAATAGATTCTTTTTCCTCCTGCTGGATGTATGAGGGGTTTTTTTTAATGATATTTGCTATAAAAGTCTAGTTGGGCTCCTGAATATAAAACTCATAAAAGTGCGGGGGCCCCCTGGAGAGTTTGACTCTCAAAGTTGTCTACCCTGAATCTCCAGCAATTCGGGTACCCTTGGTGGTTTGCTATTGAGTATCTGCTCTGGTAAGCTATGACCCCCAATATTTGCCTCTCTTTTCACACCTGGGGGCAGTGGTTTGCCCTGTGTTTTCCCTGCTCTTGTAAAACCAATAAGAGTAGTTAACATTTTAGTCTGTTCGGTTTTTTTACTTGTTAGGATGGAGTGGCTTCTTCCAATATCTTTACTAGCAGAACCAGAAAGCAGAAGTTCGAATCTCATTTTGAAGAGTCTTTTACAGTATGAACTAGTGCCAGCACCTTCCAGGGCTCAGCCAGGGTTCTCTAGGAGGTTCTTAATGAGAGCTTAATATATGGTGCTATTTCTAGCAGAGCCAGGCGTCAACAGTCCAGGTACTGAGGAGTGGAAATGGCAGCAGCGCCTCTCGTTATTACCCCTGGTGGCTAACCAAACAGTTTTTGCTTCCTGTCCTCGTGACCTTACTGATGGCCTAGAAGCCCTGATGGCTTTATTTCGAATGAAAACGTGCTCCCACCAGGAGACAAAACAGTGATTCTTTTGAAATAGAAACTAAGATTGTCACAATGCAAAAGGTAAGAGTTCCAAAATCTTACCTTTTACGACAGCATGGATGGACCTAGAGACTATTATGCTGAGTGAAATAAGCCAGTCAGTGAAAGACAAACTCCATATGATCTCACTTATATGTGAAATCTAACGAACAAAATAAACTGATGAAAAAATAGAAACAGGCGTGGATGCATGGAACAGATTGACAGCTGTCGGGGGGAAGGGGGACTGGAGGAGAGAAAGGGAAGGGATTAGCCAAAGAACATATATGCATGACCCATGGACATGGACAATGATGTGGTGATGGCCTGAGGGAGAGGGAGGCAGGGACCAGGTGGAGGCGGGCAAAGGGGGAGAAAGCGGGGACAACTGCATTAGTGTAAACAATACAATACAAAAACAAAAATGCCACTTTGAGTTTCTTACCTCTAAGTCAATAGGCCAAAAACAGTTACAGTGCTGGCTGATGTGATGACTCCTTAACTACCAAGGAGAAACTGGACTGCTATACTCTACAGTGGAGGTAAGACGTATGTGTGGAATACAGAAGACCTTAGGGCTTCTCTTAGTATTACCATGACTTGTGACTAAATCGATGAAAGACAACAACAACCCAATCCATGCAGCACTACTAATGGCCTAAAATCTTTCAGAATAAAGGTTTAGGTTCTTTCAACCTCATTAAACAATTAATCACAATCAGGTGAGGCGCTTGCTGAGGTCAAAGTAAAATGGAGAAGAGTGAAAGAAGGTAGTAATAAATACCAGCTAAAACCGTGTGACCAGTTGCAGTAATTAGGACTGTAATTGTCATGAAGGTTTCTTCCTTATTTTGCTTTGAATGTGTTTGTGTAATTAAGCAAATATCATTGTTTTTCACCTCTTATCCCCCTTTTCTGTAACACAAGGTGTACTGACTTTACATTATGTAAGTATTCTTAGTTTTACATAATAGTATTTAAGTTATGGGACATTAAGGGAAGGAAATATCACTCGGGGATTTTTTGTCTTCTTCTAGAGAAATGATAAGTGGTTGTATGCAGGTTAATTGTTTAATGATACGTAGAAGTATGACCTTATTATTGACCTTATTTTGAGTAGCCTCCAGCAATTCACCAAAATACCATTTAAATGCTTCAACCAGTTTATGAATCTCACAGTTCCTGCTTTAGGTAAGCAGATATCAACCGTATTCTCTGTCTCAGATTTCAGGTGGTGGTTTCCCATGAATCGAGGTTTTTAAAATGTTTTAATTATAGTTGACATACAATATTATATTAGTTTCAAGTGTGCAACACAGTGATTAGACATGTATACAACTTACAAAGTGATCACACCAGGCAGTCACAATTGCTTATGAAAACAGAATGCTTTCACCCTAGGATCAGGAAGAAGAAGATGACGATGTCTAATCTAACCAATTCTATTCAAATTGCTCTGGAGGATCTAGTCAGTGGATTACACGAGACACACACACACACACACACACAGAGGAAGAATGGGACAGGGAGAAGAATGGAGGGAGGAAGGCAAAAAAAAGGAAGAAATGGCCTTCAAACTGGAAAGCAGGAAGTAAAGCTCCCTTTATTTACAGGTAAAATGATCTTGTATATAGGAAACCTGAGGAAATCAGTAAAAACTATCAAACAAACTAATGAACAAGTTAAGCAGTTTACAGAACACAAGATCAATATACAAAAATCGACTTTATTTTTATACGTTTGCAATAAACAGACTTAAGTACTCAGAAATAAACTTAACAAAACAAGTGCTAGACTTATACCCTAAAAACTACACAAGATTGATGGAAAAAACTTTTAGGGTGGTCGGTGACGCGGGCTGTGAAGGAATTCACAATGAGAAGAGCGCGTAGAGAGTAAAGATTTTATTCACTCTCCCAGAAAGGAGAGGGGCATGGTGTGGAGGGACACAGCAGCATTGAGGGGTGGGGGCTTTGGGCTTTTATTGGATTATAACCGGATTAAAAAGGGGTCGGGGCGGGGGTTACTGTTGTGAGGCCCCTGGGCAGTTGGGGCGTTGAAAATGAGGCTGCAGCCTGTTCCAATGTTACCTTCCGCCTGTGGCTGCAGGGAGCCTGTAGTTCTGTCCTTCCTTTCCAGCAACTTCCAGTCCTGGGGACAGAAGCTCAGAAGAGTAAAACGGCAGTCATGTTCAACAAGGTCATAGGCCTGCTCGGCAAATGGGGCCACGATAGCAAATGGGGCTGATCTGATCCTTTCAAAACCCATACCCTGCTCATGAATCAGAAGACGTGACATTGTTAGATGACAATACTTCCCCAAAATAATCTACAAATTTAATGCAACCTCATTCAGAATCCCAGTTTACTTTTTGTAGAATTTTACAAACTGACTCTAAATGAGTATGGAATTGTGAAGGGACCCAGAATAGCCAAAAATCCTGAAAAAAAAACACCCCAACAAAGTAGGGGGACTCACATATCCTGATTGAAAAATATGCTACAAAGCAATGGTAATTCAGACAGTGTGGTACTGGACCAAACATGGATAGATAAGGACAGATAGATAGACAGATAGAAAGAAAGAAAATGGAATGGAATCGAAAGCACAGAAAGCAACCCAAACATCTAAGGTCAACTGATAATCCAAAAGGTTGCCAAAAGAATAGTCTTTACAACGAATGGTGTTGGGATAGCCATGGGCAAATGAAGGAAGTCAGACACTAACACCCCATATATAAATGTAAGAGCTGAAACAATGAAACGCTTAGAAAAAAAGCATAGGGGTAAATGTTCAGAACCTTGGATTCAGCATATATAATAATTCTTATATATGACATGAAAGCATGAGCAATAAAGGAAAAATAGGTAAATTGGAATTAATCAAAATTAAAACATTTGTGATCAAAGAACACCAACAATAAAGCGAAAAGGCAACCCACAAATGGGTGTACCGGTAACTATTATTTGAGGTTAATGTATCTGATAAGAGACATATCAAGAATATATTAAAAACACAAATAAATAAGAAAAAGAAATAGTTCTTTAAATGTCAAGAGAATATGAATTGATATCTAGTCCAGGAAAATGTACAAATGTTCAGTAAACACATAAAAAGGTGCTTCATATCATTAGTCATTAAGGAAATGCAATTCAAAACCACAATGAGTTCCACCTTATATGCACAAGGACGGCTATGGTCAAAGAGTCAGGTAATAAAAAGTGTTGGTGAGATGTGGAGGGAAAAAAACCTCTCGTACACTCCTGGCAGGGATTTAAAATGGTGCAGCTACTTTGGAAATAGGCTGGCCGTTCTGTTGGAGGAGAGAGCATAGGAAGAATCCTGAGACTGCGCTACTGTTGGGGCCAGTGGCTAGCGCCCTGGTTGCCAGGCAACAGCTTTTGACACTTAGGTAGCAGCTAGGAATGAGTGGCCAGAAAAGAAATAAAGGCAGGACCCTCACCATTGCAATCTAACAAAGAACTTAATACAAGAGGCTAAAAGCAAAAAGCTCACACGTTGACCCAGTACTCCTGAGCCTGGTCCGATAACGTTGCCAGGAGTTCCAAACAACAAGATAGTACAGGGACGGGGCGCCCTTGAAAGTCTGTGTGTATCATCTCCACCAGCTGGGAAAAGGAAAACCTTGAGACTATGTATTCATCCCTAGGCCTGGAAGGGAGAAGGGGAGGGGGCCCACAGTGCCCAGAAGAAAAAGCCCATAAGCAACTTTGGTGAACTGCCTGCCTCCTGTCACCTGTGAAATGAGCAAACCGAGTCTGAAGCAAGATAAGGATTCGGGCTAACGGACCCCACCTCCCCTCCCACCCGCCACACCCACACCTACGTTTAGGCACTCACGTCTCCACAGAAAACTGACACCGCCTTTAACCGGCAATCAAAATGTAACTCCCTCACCCCCATCCCGCCAACTATATAAGTCCTCAGAACAAAGGACTCACCTCTTGTCTTGGCTTGTGGCTCTCATGCCACATGGTGGGGTCAGGGGGTCTTGGCCACTCGCCTCTGGGTGGCGTGGGGGGAGGGCCCCTGGCCACCCTTTTTGGGCCGCCTGGGTGCTGGCCTCCCTTGCTCTAGCCACCCTTGCTTTTGCTCTCCCGGTCACTAATAAACTTTGCTTGCACGCTCATAGGCTCGCTGACCTGTAATTCTTTACTGCGAGAAGAACCAGGGTTTCTCTGGTAATGGTTCCTCAATGAATTAAACACCAAGTTAAAATTATGACCCAGAAATTTTGCTCTAGTAGTTCTGAAAGCACATGTCCTCACAAAAACTTGTACACAGATCTTTATTACTGCATTATTCATAAGAAAGAGCCAAAAGGTGGAAATAACCTAAATGTTCATCATGCGACAATTAGACAAATTGTCGTATATGCATAAATGGAATATTAGTCAGATATAAAAAGGAATGAGGTACTGATACATGATAGAACTAGGACAGACCTTAAAAACATACTGAGTGAAAGAAGCCAGTCACAGAAGACTATGTATGTTTCGTACAATTCCATTCAATAGAAGTTCCAAAATAGGGAAATACATGGGGACAGAATGCTGACAAGTGGCAGCTTAGGGCTGAAGGGCAGGAGGGGTTTAGTGTTAGGTACATGTATGTTTTTGAGGTGATGAAAATGTTATAAAATTGGTTGTGGTGACGATTCCATGCATATATATGCGTGTGTATATAATAAAAAGCATTACATTATACACTTTATACAGGCGAATTGTATGGAATGTGAATTACACCTCAAAAAAGCTGTTTAAGAAACCCATATGGCCCTGTCAGGTGTGGCTCTGTAGCGTGGGCGTTGTTCTGCAAAGCAAAAGGTCGCCAGTTCGATTCCTGGTTTGCCCAATAGATGTTTCTCTCTCATGTCGATGTTTCTCCCTCATGTCGATGTTTCTCCCCGTCTCTGTCTCCCCCCACCCCGCCCCCCTCTCTTAAAAAGCAATTATAAATAAATTTTTTTTAAAAAACCCATATGATCACTGTAAGGTTTTGGCCCAGAGATAAATAAAATCATATGTCCACACAGACTTGTAATGGCTTAATTTGTTATAGACAAAAACTGGACTACACAACAATAAAAAGCAATGAACTACCAATCTGTACTTTTCCATTCCCTTCACCTTTTTCACCCAGTCCCCCAAACTCCCTCTACTCTGGCAACCAGCAGTCTGTTCTCTTTATCGAGGAGCCAGTTTCTTTTTTTGCCAGTTTGTTTATATTGTTCTTTAGATTCCACATATAACTGAAATTTATGGTATCTCTCTTTCTCTGCCTGCCCTGTTCCACTTAGCATAATACCCTCCACATATAGCCATGCTGGTGCCATTGGTAAGATTTCATTTTTTATGACTAATATTCCATTGTATATCTGTATCACTGATTTTTCACCCACTCATCTATTGATGGACCCTTAGGCTGTTTCCAAATCTTGGCTACGGTAAATAGCACGGCAATGAACATAGGAGTGCGTATTTTCTTTCGCGTTAGTATTCTGGGTTTCTTTGGGTATACACCCAGAAGAGGGATCACTGAGTCATAAGGCAGTTCCATTTTTAATTTTCTGAGGTAACTCCATACTGCTTTCCACAGTGGCTGCACCAGTCTGCACTCCCACCAACAGTGCACTAGCGTTCCCTTTGCTCCACATTCTCGCCAACACTTGTTGTTTGTTGATTTTTTGATAATAGCCATTCTGACAGGTGTGAGGTGGTGTCTCAGGATGGATATAACTTACATTTCTCAGTGTGTCACCAGGTAGAGGTGAGTGGTGTTCACCAGGTTGATGTAGATCCAAACTCAGCACCAGTACGAGGTCTGAGGCCACTCAGACAAAGGGCTCAGGGTATGGCAAGGCCAGTCGCCAGCCACCAGGGGCCTGGGTACCTTTGGGGTAGGGCAGGTTCTCGGGGAGTCATCGGGGTGAGGCCAGCGGAGTACACCAGGCTAAAAGGTTTGGTCGTATGGAGGGAGGGTTCTGCACAGGAATGGCGGTGTTGTTCGGCCATGTGAGGGGAAAATGGCCCCTGTCCTACATGCACACAACTCAGTCTTTCCCTGTTCATCCCTGCCACCCGGCGCCTGCCCAGACGGCCTTGAGAGCCTTCCAAGAACGTCTGCACCGTGGACCCAGTCTGGCCACAGGCAGCAGGACTGCTCCGTGAGGTGTGAGCTCAGCGGGGCGGGGCCACAGGGAGTGGGAGGGTGGGGCTAGTTCCTTCCCCCCAGGCTGATGCTGTGTGGAGGGGTGTGCTCAATTCAGGAAAGATGACGTCTTGGAATGGTGTGGGAGAGGGACTCAGCACAGGGACCTTAGTGGCTGTCCCTCCAGCCCTCTCCCAAGAGCCACACCACCCAATCTCTCCTTGTACGACTCCAGTTCACTCCGAGCCACCTTCCCTCTGCTGAAGCCCAGGGTGAGTGGCTAGGAATGAGATTTTGTGTGTTGGCCCTTTAAGAGGGTCACTGGGTTGCAGCAGACTCCTGTCTCTCCCTGGCGGACAGAATCTCCACTGATTTTCATATCCAGATGTTATGTCGGCATCTCTTTCCAGCTCTGATGCTCCAGGCTGGGGAACCCGGTATAGGGTTCAGACCCCTCTCTCCTCAGGGAGGAACTTTGCAGCTGAAACGTCTCTCTGGGTTCTCAGCCGTGGCATGTGGCTGCAGGGCCAGCACTTTTTGCCCCTCTGCCATTCCTACTAGTCTAGATGTGGCTTCTCCTGTAAATCTTTGGTTATAAGACCTCTGTTCAGCTAGTCTTCAGTTGGGTACGCCGGGTGATTTTTCTATATTTTAGTTGTAATTCCCCTTTGGTCCTGGGAAGAGGTGAGTGTGCCTCTCTTGTACCTGCTCTGCTGCTATCTTGGATCTCCCCTGTTGTTTTTCTATTTTATTTATGTCTGACCTGATCTTTGTTATTTCCTTCCTTCCACTAGCTTTGGATTTAGTTTGTTCTGTGCTTTCTTTAGTTCTTTTAAGTTGTAAAGTTTGTGTGTTGATTTGAGATCTCTGTTTTTCTAAAAAGTGTTTTTCACTATAAATATCCCTCACAGCACTGCTTTCACTGCACCCTGTAAGGTCTGGCAAGTTATGGTTTTGTCATTCGTCTAAACGTATTTTCTAAATTCCACTTTGATTTCTTTTTTAACCATTGGTTGATTAATAGTGTGTTGTTTCATTTCTTCACATTTGTGAATTTTCCAGATTGCCTTCTATTTTTATTTGATTGATGGAGGACTGTTTTACACCTCTGTCCTCGCCTCCTTTGTGTTATTCATTGTGGTTGGAAAAGATTCTTTATATGATTTTAAATTTTCAACTTATTAAGATCTGTATTATGATATAACATATGGTCTATCTTGGAAAATGTGCCGTGTGCATTTGAGGGGAAAAAAAAAGTTTGTTTATTTTGCTGTTGTTGGATACAGTGCTCTCTATGTATTTGTGGAGGCCACTTGATGTTTAGTGTTCTTGAAGTCTGTTTTTCCTTATTTATCTTTTCTTTTGCCTAGTTGTTCCACCCATGACTGAAAGTGGGCTACTGAAGTCCCCAGCCATTATTGTATAACTGTGTATTTCAGTCTTCATTAATTTCAATGTTTGCCTTATATATTTTGGAGTTCTGGTATTTTTTCACCTGTATTTTGATAATTTTTATAGCTTCTTGGTGAGGTTACACTTTTATAAATATATAATTTCCTTCCTTTTCTCTTACAGCAGTTTTACAATAATGTCTACTTCGATATTAACATAGCCATCCCAAGTCTATTTTGATTACAATTTGTACGGAATACAATTTTCCACCTTTTCCGTTTCAATCTATGTGTGTCCTTGGATCTAAAGTGCTTCTCAATTAGAAAGCATATTGTAGGATTATTTTTAAAATCCATTCCAGCTAACTTTGTCATTTGTTTAGGGAATTGAATCCATTTATATTTAAGGTACTTATTGATGGGGAAGGGCTTACTTTTCCTATTTCGCTATGTGTTTTCTGTATGCCTCGTAGTTTTCTTGTCTTTTGTGGCCTCCACTGCTGCCTTTCTCTGTGCTTACAGTAGTTTCCCTTATTTGCAGTTTTACTTTCCATGGTTTCATTTATCCATGGTCAATTGCAGTCTGTAAATATTAAATGGAAAATTTTAGAAATAATTTATAAGTTTTAAACTGTGTGTTACTCTTAATAGAATGTAAAATCTCACACCACCACCACCCCCCTTTTTTCCAACTCAGGACGTGTAAGATAACTACTATAAATACATGAACAAATACCTACATAACTACACATATTGAGAGCCCAAGATAACGGGGTTATCAAAAGATGACAGAAAATTCATATCCAGCATAGTAATTTGTCTTTTGCCTTTACAATTTGACTTCTAAGGACTGGTGGCCCTGAAAAGTGCAATAAGCAGCTGTGTGAAACTGGTCGCTTTTGTGTAAAAACAAAAACAAGAAACAGCTCTTTCGAGGCCCCCCAAAACAGTATAGGAAACAGACGAGGAAACAAGATATGAAAAAGAAATATTCTACATGTTCGGCCTGGCTGGGGTAGCTCAGCTAGTTGGGGCATCGTCCCGTAACCGAAAGGTTGAAGGTTCGATTCCCGGTCAGGGCACATACCTCTAATACATTGCGGGTTTGATCCCCAGTCTGCCTATGCATGATCCCTGGTCCTGGCACATACGTATGGGAAGGCAGCTGATCGATGCTTCTCTCTCACGTTGACGTTTCTCTTTCTCCCTTCCCCTCTCCCTTCCTCTCTTTCTATAAGAAATGAGAAAAAAAAAATTCTACAGGTTCCATGGGAGCACGAAGTAGAAGTAGACAAACATTCTAGCAAATACTGATTTTCCTGATAAATCAAAACATCATCAGTGTCATGTAAGGGCAAAATCCCACAGAGCTGGCTGGTAAGTCTCTGAAAGCAGGACATGCAAACACGCATTGGTTGTGTCCAACCACTACGGTCAGGATTTGGAGATGTTGTTAGAGTCTGCTTTGGACATTATCATTTTTTGACAACTGCATGTCAAAAACTCCAAAATGTCAAAGACTTTGCCCAACTTGTAACAATTTGTTTTGACACAGTTTCATAGATGCTGGAAGAAGATACAAGACTCCTGAGTCATGTGTAAAAGGTGGTTTGTTACTCATGCCACAGTGGGCAGCATGAACTTCTTTGCACTGGTCCCCAAATGTCCCCAAGCCCCATACTCCTGATAAGAAGTACTGCAGGTGTATGATATGCACAAAGTGAGTTTGCATTACAGTGTAGGAAACTCCAATATTTTAAAGGGCCTTTAACAAACCTCCTCAGAGGGAAATACTGTCTTTATTATCCTGAGCAGCGAACAAATCTGTCCCAGAGGAAAACACTATCTGTATTTTCTTCCAAGGCTGTGTGTTTTACAAGTAGCATTGAAGAATAGTTTGGGGAAGAAAAAAAAAATAGCTGCTGACACCTCTGACCAAAATTCAGGTAGTAATATGAAACCTATAAAGAACTGTTTTCCAACAATGTCTAGCTATTTCTTAGATTTATATGGAAATGCATAGGACTTAGAATACCCAAAACTATTTTGAATATGAATACCAGTGCTGTAGGACTTGTACTGACTGCCAGGTTGCAAGACATATTATGAGGCTACAAAATTCAAGAAAGTGTGGCATTGGCATAAAGTATAGGCACACAGAGATCAATTGAGCAGAAGCAAGAATACAGAAATACACCCACATGGACAGTCAATTGATTGCCAACCAAGGTGCAAAGCTAATGCAGTGGGGGAAAGGATAGTGTTATCGGGACCTGGTGCTGGAACAATTGGATGCCCGTAAGTTAAAAGAAATGACCATTAAACCTTACCTTACAACATATACAAAAGCGAACCAGAAATTGACGTTAGGCTTAAATAGTAAGAGCTAACACTATAACATTTCTGGAAGAAAGGGTAGGACAACAGTTAAGTGAAATTGGATTGGAAAAAATATCTTAAATAGGTCATCAAAAGCATGAAGTAAAATAAACAAAATCTATAAATTGGACTTCCTTCAAACTAAAATAATCTGTTCTAGTAAACATACTTTGGGAAAATGAAAGATAAGACACAGAATGGGAAAAATATCTGCAAAAATATAACCATCGATGGTCCTGTAATTCAAATATATAAAGAACTTTTTAAGATCAATAACATGCAAAAGATACATTGAAACAGATGAAAATGAGAGCACAACAACTCAAAATCCGTGGGGCACAGAGAAAGCAATCCTAAGAGGGAAATTCATAGCATTACAAGCCCATCTCAGAAAAGAAAGAAAGAAAGAAGAAAGGAAGGAAGGAAGGAAGGAAATAAGGAAATAAGGAAGGAAAGAAAGAAGGAAAGAAGGAAAAGAAAAAGCTCAAATAAACCTTCTAACTTTACACTTAAAGGAACTGGAAAAACAACAACAAACAAAGCCCACAGCGAGTAGAAAGAAGGAAATAATAAAGATCAGAGAAAAGAGAGAGGACCTAAATAAATAAAATCAGAAATGAAAGAAGAGAAATAGCAACTGACACCAAAGAAATACAGAAGACTGTAAAAAAATATTATGAAAAACTATATGCTGAGAAACTAGACAACCTGGAGGAAATATATAAATTCCTAGAAATGTAAAATCTTCCAAAACTAAATCAGGAAGAATCAGAAAATCTGAATAGACAGACTACACCTAGTGAAACTGCAGCAGTAATCAGAAACTCCCAACAAACAAAAGCCCTGGACTGGATGGCTTCACGGGTGAATTTTTACCAAACATTCTGAGAAGAACTAACACCTCTCCTTCTCAAACTATTTCAAAAAATTCAAGAGGAGGGAAGACTCCCAAATTCATTTTACGAGGCCAGCATTATCCTGATTCCAAAACCAGATAAATACACTACAAAGAAAGAAAATTATAGGACAATATCCCTGATGAACATACACGCTAAAATCCTCAACAAAATATTAGCAAGCCAAATACAGCAATGCATCAAAAAGATCATACACCATGATCAAGTGGGATTTACTCTGGGGATGCAAGGTTGATAAAAACACACATAAACACAATGAAGGATAAAAGCCACAGGATCACATCAATGGATGCAGAAAAAGCATTTGACAAAATCCAGCGCCCATGTATGATAAGCCTCTCATCAAAGTGGGATTTGACAGAACATATCTAAACATAATAAAGGCCATAAGTGACAAACTCACTGCCAGCATCATACTCAATGGGCAAAATCTACAAGCATTCCCCTTAAGATTGGGAACAAGACAGGAATGTCCACTTACACCTCTCTTTATTCAGCATAGTACTGGAAGTCCTAGCCACAGCAATCAGACAAGAAGAAGACATAAAAGGCATCCAAATTGGAATGGAAGAAGTAAAACTGTCTTTATCTGCAGATCACATGATACTGTACATAGAGAACCCCAAAGGCTCCACCAGGAAACTACTAGAACTGATAAATGAATCCAGCAAAGTAGCAGGATACAAAATTAATATCAACAAGTAAGTTGTACTTTTATATGCCAACAATGAACTCACAGAAAGGGAAATTAAGAAAACAATCCCATTCACCATTGCTTCAAAAAGAATAAAATACCCAGGCATAAACCTGATCAAGGATGTAAAGACCCGTACTCGGAGAATTATAAGACACTGAAGAAAGAGGTTGAAGAAGATACAGCTAAGTGGAAGCACATACCGTGTTCATGGATAGGAAGTATTAACATCATTAAAATGTCCATACTACCCAAAGCAATCTACAGATTCAATGCAATTCCTATCAAGAGTCCAATGATGTATTTCACAGGACTAGAAAAAATATTCCAAAAATTTATATGGAACCGCAACAGGCCCTGCATAGCAAAAGCGAACCTGAGAAAGAAGAACAAAGTTGGAGGAATCACGCTACCTAATATGGAACTATACTATAAGGCCGTAGTACACAAAACAGCATGGTACTGATATAAAAACAGACACATAGATCAATGGAACAGAATAGAGAGCCCAGGAATAAACCCACACTTTTACAGTCAATTGATATTCGACAGAGGAAGCAAGTACATACAACGGTCTAAAGATAGTTTATTCAATAAATGGTATTGGGAAAGTTGGACAGATACGTGCAGAAAAAATGAAACTAGACCACCTTCTTACACAACACGCAAGAACAAATTCAGAATGGATTAAAGACTTAAATGTTAGACCCGAAACCATAAAAACCCTAGAAGAAAACATAGGCAGCAAAATCTCAGACATAGCTCGTAGCAATATTCTGTCAGATATGTCTCCCCAGGCAAGGGAAGCAAAAGAAAAAATAAACAAATGGGACTACATCGAACTAAAAGCTTTCGCACAGCAAAGGAAAACATCAACAAAATAAACGCACAACCCACAGAATGGGAAAACGTATTTTCCAATACATCTGGTAAGGGGTTGATATCAAAAATTCATAAAGAACTTATAAAACTCAATACCAAAACAAACAAACAAACCCAAAACCCGATTAAAAAAGGGGCAAAGGACCTGAATGGACACTTCCCCAAAGAGGACATACAGATGGCCAATAGACATATGAAAAGATGTTCAACGTCACTAATCATCAGAGAATTGCACATTAAAACCACAACGAGTCAGAATGGCTATCATCAATAAATCAACAACGTCAAGTGCTGGCAAGGATGTGGAGAAAGGGGAACCCCTTTGCATTGTTGGTGGGACTGCAGACTGGTGCAGCCTCTGTGGGAAGCAGTATGGAGATGCCTCAAAAAGTTACAAATGGATCTGCCTTTTGACCCAGCAGTCCCACTTCTGGGAGTAGATCCTAAGAAACCCAAAACTCTAATTCGAAAGACATTAAGCACCCCTATGTCCATTGCAGCGTTATTTACAATCGCCAAGATATGGAAGCAGCCCAAGTGTCCATCGGTAGATGAGTGGATAAAACAACTCTGGTTCATTCACACAATGGAATACTACACGACCATAAAAAAGAGGAAAGTTTTATCCTTTGCGGCAGTATGGCTGGACCTGGAGAACGTTATGCTAAGTGAAATAAGCCAGTCAGATAAAGACAGATGTCATGTGATTTCACTCACATGTGGAATCTAATGAACATACTGAACCAAAAAGCAAAATAGAGACAGATCCATAGATAGAGAACAGGATAACAGCTAAGGGGGTGAGGGTAAGGGGTGGAAGGGATTGAGCAAAAGGAAAAGGACTCATGGACATGGACAACAGTGTGGGGATTGCAGGGGGGTGGGAGGCAGGGTGTAAGGGGACTAAATGGTAACGGAAAACAAATACAATAA
Source organism: Pteronotus mesoamericanus (assembly GCF_021234165.1). Classification (NCBI taxonomy): domain Eukaryota; kingdom Metazoa; phylum Chordata; class Mammalia; order Chiroptera; family Mormoopidae; genus Pteronotus; species Pteronotus mesoamericanus. The sequence continues at coordinate 16,488 of NW_026555055.1, read as the reverse complement.
AAGAACGATTTCTGGAAAAAATAAAATGCTTGAGAAATACAAAAAAATCAATAACGTGTAAACAACAGCACAATTATAATGGGCAAATATTTGAACAGAAACTTGACCCAATAAGATAATTGGATAATTGCTATTAGGCCCATGAAAAGATGCTCAACGTTATAAGTAATTAGGGACATGCTAATTAAAACTAAAATGATATACCACAACATTTTATTTTGAATGGCTCAAAATAAAATGACTGACCATATCAAGGGTCCATGAGTATGTGATAAGGGTGTATGTGGTTTTGGATATTTGCAAACACTCTGTCAGTTTCTTGAAATGTTAAGCACACTTACCATACTGCTGCTCTTGAGTTTTTATGTAAGAGAAATGAAAGCATACATCCAAAGATTTGCATGTGAATATTCATAGCAGCCCTGTTTGTAATAGTCAGAAACTGAAAACAACCCAGATAACGATACACTGAAATATGGCACAACAGCAAAAAGAAGTGGATCACTGCTTAAAATAACAGCATGGGTAATTCTCAAAATAATTATGTTGTGTTTAAAAAAATACAAAAAAGAGAATATAGTGTATGATTCCATTTACAAAAGATTCAACAAAATGCAAATTAATCTATTGTGAGAGAAAGCAAATCAGTGGTTGCCTAGGGATAGGGGTGGGATGGGTAGGGAGGAAAGCAATACACAGGAGAACAAAGAGACTTTTCAAAGTGATGGTTATGGTCGCTCTTTTGGTTGTGGTAGGGCTTCATGAGTACACATACGGATGTGTTTTTAAATTTAAGAAACGGAAAAACATGGAATCAAAGATCTCTCAAAACAAATCTTTAAGGCTCGAAAATCCTTTGACAATTTATTAGCCACTTACTTTTCTGTAAAGTGAATAATAAGTCAAACTCTTCAAAACTTATGTTTTCTACTTGTTTTTTATTTTTTTCAATGGCAATTTATATTCATATCATTCTGCACTAGTTTCAGGTGTACAGCGTAGTGGTTAGACACTTTACAAAGTGTTCCCCCCCCCCCCCAGTATTTCCAGTACCCACCTGGCACCATACATTCAATCTGTTTATTTTAGTGTGCCATTGCTTTTTTTTCTTTTTGGTATTCTGGGTCATATTTTCCAACTATTTCTTCACATGCTATAAATGTACTTTTTTCTTCACTGTTAGTAATGTTTTTTCTTTCCTGATTTACTGCTCTCTTATTCTATCTACTGAAAATAGACACACCATAAAAAGTTTTTTTTTATTAAAATGTCTATCATTCTCAGTACAAGTTGCCAGTTCAATCACTAAAGAATGGACCGTCTGCCACTTAAGAATGGCAAAAATATGTACCATTTTTCTCCCATCAGTTTTTTTTCCTTTTTTTTTTTTTGTCCATTTTGGAGCCTGAAGTTGAGAAAAGTGCAATTAAAGCACTCAAATTGCCAGCACTGGTAAATATATACATTTTGTAAGACTAACACAGGAATCTTCTGCCCTGCTCCTCCATAGGCAGGGCTCCCTTAGGCATGACTTTAAATGAAATCCAAGGATCTTCTCTCCCCCATTTAGCTCAGGTGCAGCTACCAGGAGAGCAGAGAAGCATTCAAGGTATAAACAAGCCTATTCCTGACGAAAAACTATGCTACTCACACTTATGGTGGAAGAAGCAAAGTCACCACACACCAAGGCTCTCCTTGAAGGTGCAGCAAGTGAGCCCTGAGCAAGACTGCAGTGCAGGGCTCACAGTCTCCCTGACCTAACGCCAAGACATGCTTTTGCACAGAGCCTGTGTTTTGCAGCAAAACTCAGTTCAGGCCAGGGAACCGAGGGGCCACCAACAACCCTAAGCAGTCTATTAAAACTCCTGAAAGAGCCAGTCCTGATCCTTTAATTATTATTGAGGATTATCAAAAAGTTCGTTTGGTTTTTTTCTGTGCAATGGCTCAAGTAGCGCTTAATAGTCTTTAACTTCGTTCGAAGCAATTTTGTTAGACTGTATTGTGACAGCTGTCATATCAGCGTGCATTGTAAAACATCAAAATTGGTGAAGTTTTGCATAGCCATTTTAACATTGAAGATGGGAGAAATTATGCAACACTTTCAGCATATTATGCTTCATTATTTCAAAAAAGGTAAAAACGCAACTGAAACGCAAAAAAAAAAAAAAGATTTGTGCAGTGTATGGAGAAGGTGCTGTGGCTGATCGAACGTGTCAAAAGTGATTCGTCAAGTTTCGTGCTGGAGATTTCTCGCTGGACGACGCTCTGCCGGGCTGATCAGTTGAAACTGATAGCGATCAAATCAAGACATTAATTGAGAACAAGCAACGTTATGCCGCACAGGAGACAGCCGACATACTCAAAATATCCAGACCAATAAAGTTATTGGTGAAAATGAAAAATATGTCCTTTATTTTACAGGGGGAAAAAAAGAAACTAAACAAACCTTTTGGCCAACCCAATAATGTACAGGGGAACAACAGGATGATAGATACTCTTCCTTGGGTGAGCTAACAATAACTCTGGCAGGTAGGGTGACTACCATTCACACAAACTAAGAATAGGAGGGACTCCCCTAAACTGATAAAGGAAATGAAGCCAACTATTAATGCATTGCCTCTCTGCTCGAAATTCACCCTTCAAAGTGTGCTCTCTGATAATGGACAACTTCCTTTAAGTATGTCTTCTTCAAAGTGAGCATGATGTTAAACTTTATCATAGAAGATGCTAGAGGGACACTAAAGGAGGAAGTGGCTCCCCCGTGATTTCTGGTTCTCAGAGGTGTGGGTGTGAGGATATCCTGGGTGTCCTTTCACAGGTGTGAGCCCGTAACGACTGTCCTCATCTCGTTGAACATGCAATCCTGATTGTGGCCTGCTGGTCAGCTTTCTGTGGCCCTCTTCATAGGGCTATCCTGTGCTCCAAGCCACCTGCCCACTGTTTCCCTCTGCTTGCTTGCTCTCCCGCCCCACCCCTACCAATACCAGCTTTATATCTTGTAGTGCTCCCAACGCTACAGCCCTCCCAATACTAAGGCCCTCCTGATTCTGTGTACATGACATTGTTAGCTCCAGCCCTCCAGCTCCACCAGGACACCTATTCCTACTACATGTCCACACACTGGCCATTAGCTATGGCATGTCCACACTGATATGCTCCAGAGGGTTGCTTTCTGCTTACCCTGCAACTGTAGACCAGCTATGGTTCTAAGTCCAGCTCTGGCACGGGCAAACCAACAACCTCTCTGCTGTCCAGTGGCATCTCCTACACCTTCGGCAATGAGGAGTGAACTCCATCCTTGGGGAGGGGCCGCCATTGCAAGTTTGTCTTTCCTTCGGTACTCTCCCTCGGCCTTAAAATACCAAATAAAGTTTTATTATATCCTGTATGGTATACATTTGTCATAGTTCAATAATTCTTCATGTTAAACTTCCCCTGTCCAGTGTGTAGTTTCTGTCTCCTGATTGGATCATGATTGCTCCAGAACACAACATCTATTACAAATATCATTCTTAGACTTACTGAAAGCTTTCTCTTTGAGAGCGGCATCAAGTAAGGATGTCCACTATCACCCAGAGAGAGCAGCAGAAAGAAGGAAGGGGGGGAGGGAGGGAAGGGAAAAGAAAAAAAGAAACAAAATGTTTGGAAATAAATAAGACTGGCATTATTTGTAAATGATATGATTGTGTACATTAAACTCTACAGGTATTTACAGACAAAATGTTGGACTCAATAAAAGTTTTGGACATTTGAGGATAAACAAATCAACATATAAAAGCCATTTGCATTCTAATCACTAGGAACAAATTTAGAAAATAAAAATTTCCAAAATTAGTCTTTTCAAAATATGAAGTACCTAAGGTAAAATGTCTTCTTATGGGAAAAATATAAAATATTATTGGAACACATTAAGAAGTTCTTATTAAAAGGAGAGAGAGACCATCTCCATCAATCAAACATTCAATATTGTAGTCAAATCTACACATTCAACACAAGCATAATTAGAACATCAAACAAGCTTATGGTTGAACTTTTTCTAATGACTAATAATTTAACTGGAGTCAACAGAGGTTGAAAATAACCAAGACAATTTGACAAATAAGGTAGAATTGAACGGCCTTACCCAAATATCAGGATTGGCTATAGAGCTGTAGTAATTAATACTGATGTGTGGCACTTCAAACAGGCAGGCAAATCGAAGCTAACCCATACATAGACAGATTCTTGACTTGCGATACATGTGGCGCTGCAAATAAGTTGGGAAAGTGCAGACTTTTCAATACGTGGTTTACTGAGACAATCAGATAGCCACATGAAAAAAAAAATAGAATCCCTCTCAACACAAACAACAACTGCAAGTGGATTAAGACCTGTGAGAGGCAAAACCATAAATATTTTTAAAAACAATACAGAGAATATTTTTATGGCCCAAGGACTGGGACAGATTTCTTAAGACAGAAAGCACTAACCATAAGGAGAACATTGATAAATTTGACTACCCTAGTCCTCCTTTATCCTCAGGAGATACATTTCAAGACACCCAGAGTGTGCCTGAAAATCTGTATGTGCTATGTTTTTTCCTATGCATACATACAATCAAGTTTAATTTCTAAATTAGGCACAGTAAGAGATTAACAACTATAACTACTAATAAAATAGAACAATTATAACAATATACTGTAGTCAAAGTTATGTGAATGTGGTCTCTTTCTCTCTCCCCCCCTTCCCCCACCTCTGAAAATATCTTACTGTACTCTATGTACAGTGTTGATACGCTGGACAAAGGGATGGTTCACATCCTGGGCAGGGAGGAGTATGGACAGTGTGAGATTTCATCATGCTACTCAGAATGATGTGTAACTTAAAACTTATAAATGATATATTTCTGGAATTTTCCATGTAATATTTTTAGACCATAATTGACCACAGGTAACTGAAACCACAGACCGGGGGCCTAGACTATATTATGATTGAGATCGTCTATTCCCAAAGCACTGCATAAAGCAAGCGAAAACACAAACAACAGAGCAAGGCAATATGTTTCGGCCAAATACATAACCACCAATGGACCGGTATTTAAAACACATAAAGAATTCATTAAGTCAGCAAGTACACAATGTAAAACAACAGAGAAACGGGTGAAAGAGTTGAATTTGAACAGACCTTTCACAGAAGAGAAAAATCTTAAGGCCAAGAGACATGAGAACATGCAATAGCTTAATAGTAATAGTAAAAAATGATTTAAATTCTGGCAGTACTTGGTGTAGGTTAAGATATGTACCAGCAGGAACTCTCTGTGCTACTGTTAAGATAGTAAATTGTTACAACCACTACAGAAAACAGAAAACAATTTGGCATCATCTAGAAAAGCAGTTTTCTTTCAGCTGGCAATGCTAGCTATATGACCTCAGTGTTCTACCTCAGGAGTATATTAACTCCCCAGCCCTATGTCATAATTTAGTTCTCAGGCATCTGGGTTGCGTTTCCCTCCCACAACACAGAACACTGGTTCAATGCAATGTTGTCGATTGGGCCTGATAAACAAGAAGTAGCAACTATTCTAGACTTACTGGGAAGGAATTTGCATATCAGATGGTGGAAAATAAGCCCAAGAAAAACACAGGGGCCTTCTGCTGCAGTGATACTTCTAGGTTTCCAGTGCTATAGGGCATGCCTAGGTGTCTTTTCTAAGGTTAAGGGTAAATTGCTGCATTTGGCTCTCCTACAACCAAAGAAGTGACAAAATAATGAGTGGGCCTCTTTAGATTTCTCACTGGCTTGTCCGATTCTGGCCTATTTACCAAGTGACAAGAAGATCTGCTAGTGTTCAGTGGAATCCAGAACAAAAGAAGGTTCTGCAATAGGTCGAAGCTGTCATGCAAACTTCCCTGCTTCTGCAATTTATGCCATCGGATCCAGCAGATCCAACAGTGCTTAAAGTGTCAGTGGCAAACAGGAATGCTCTTTGGAGCCTTTGGCAGTCTCCTACAGGTGATTTACAGAAAAGAAACTTAGAATTTTTGGAGCAAAGTCTTGTTACCACCTACGGATTACTACTCTCCTTTAGAGAAACTTCTTTTGGCTTGCTACTGGGCCTTAGTGGAGACCGAACACTTGACCATGGCCCCACCTGATCTACCTACCATGAACTTGTAGCTGTCTGATCCATTCAGACATAAAGTTTGTTATGCACTTCAGAACTCTACCATCAAATGGCGGTGGTATATACTATATAAGGTTCAAACATGCCCTGAAGACACACATAATTCACATGAAGAAATGACCCAAATGTCCATGTTCCCCACTCCTGCTCCATTACCTTTTCTCTTCCTGGTACACTTAGGGACTCATGGACCATTCCCTACAATCAGATTACACTGTAAAAAAACTTGGCAGTGATTCATATATGAGTCTGTGTGATATGCGGACGCAATCCCAAAATGGGCAGCTGAAATAAACAGCCCCTTCTGGGGACACTCCTGAAGGACAGTTTATATATTTATGTTTATATGTCCATGGCTTTATTCAATCAACCCTCAGGTATGGTTCTACCATAAGGAAGAAAAAATAATGTAAATTTGTAAGTGTAGCTTAAGGTCTAGTAGGAGAGTGGGAAAATAATAATGTGAGTAAGTGTTCACAAGTCAAGAACATGTTATGAAATACTTGAGAGCATAAAACAAGGGAATCCTAAGTAAAGGGGTTTCAGGAGAGGAAGTTTCCCCTAGGCAGTGACTTGAGCTGAGCTCTAAAAGCTGACTTAGCAGAAGCTGGGGATGGAAGCAATTCCTTTGGGGTCAATGGCCAGTGTGTCTGGAGAGCAGAGAATGTAGCAGGAAGGTCCAGCAGAGAATGTGTGTCACCTGGGATCCCCTGGATACATCGGATGACAATGAACGTAGAGCAAAGCAAAGCAAATGGTGTTTCGTTTCTTTTTTCTTCTCTTCTCTTCTCTTCTCTTCTCTTTTTTCTTTTCTTTTTCATCACTTTCTGTTGTTAAAGATAAGTCGTGACACCATAAAAGTCCCAGAGGAAAACATAGGCAGGAAAATTTCAGATATCCCACATAGCAGTATTTCTGCCGATACATCTCCTAGGGCAAGGGAAATAAAGGAAAAAAGACACAAATGGGACTACATTAAACGCAAAAGCTTCTGCACGGCTAAAGAAACCATCAGGAAAATGAAAAGGGAACCGGCTGTATGGGAAACACATTTACCAATGATACATTGGACAAGGGTTTGATCTCCAAAATATACAAAGAACTCATACGACTCCACTCCAGGAAGACAAACAATCCAATTAAAAAATGGGCAAAGGACCTGAATAGATACTTCTCGAAGGAGGACATACAGAAGGCCCATAGACATATGAAAACATGCTCAACATCACTAGCCATCAGGGAGGCGCAAATTAAAACCACATTGAGATACCACCTCGCACCTGTCAGAATGGGCATCATTCATAAATCAACAAACAACAAGTGCCGGCGAGGCTGTGGAGAAAAGGGAACCCTCGTGCACTGTTGGTGGGAATGCAGACTGATGCAGCCACTGTGGAAATCAGTATGGGGTTTCCTTAAAAAACTAAAAATGGAACTGCCTTTTGACCCCGTGATTCTGATGCTGGGATTATGCCCTAAGAATCCCGAGTCACCAATTCAAAAGAACCTATGCGCCCCTATGTTCACAGCAGCACAATTTACAATAGCCAAGTGCTGGAAACAGCCTAGGTGCCCATCGGTAAATGAGTAGATCAAAAAACGGTGGCACATTTACATGGTGGAATACTGCGCAGCAGAAAGAAAGAAGGAATTCCTACCTTTTGCGACAGCATGGATGGAACGGAGAGCATTATGCTAAGTAAAATAAGCCAGGTGGTGAAAGACAAATACCATATGATCTTCACCTATAAGTGGAATATAATGAACAAAATAAACTAACGAACGAAACAGAACCACGGAGAGGCGCAGAGCCACGGAGCAGAGCCACGGAGTAGACTGAAAGTGACGAGAGGGGTGGCGGGAGGGGGGACGGTGGTGGAAGGAAGGGGAAGGGACTAGACAAAGAACATGTATGAATGACCCACGGACATGGACAACAGTGTGGGAAGTGACTGTGGGAGCGGGGCGGGGGTGGGATGGGCGGAGGAGCGCAAAGGGGGAAAAATTGAGCAACTGTAATAGAATAACTCTGAAGGACAGTTTAAAGGAAAATCCTTCCAGTGGGGACAACTTAGAACAATGCACTGGGTTGTTCATTCTGTTTGTAAAAAGAAATGGCAACACGTGCAACTGAATACCAATTTATGGCTGCAGCCAATAGTTTGGCTAGATGAATAGGCCTCGGAAGGAAAATGTTTAGAAAATCAATGACAAGGAGATCTGAGGAGGATTTTCATAATTAAATGAATAGGATGACCCATTCTGAAAGAGGCTATCAACCTCTTTCCCCGGCCGTTCTGTCATTGTATAAGGGGCTTACGAACATAGCGGACGTAATAGCAAAGATATAGATTATGCAGTCTCAGCAACATGGAGTTTCTCCCAACAGGGCAGACCTGGCTACAGCCACTGCTGAATTTCCAGTCTGCCAAAGATACTGACCAATACAGAGTACTTAGTTCAGTATTATTCCCCAGGTGATCAGCCTGTTGGCAGGCTGATTACATTTAACAGCTTCCATCATGTCATGGCACCTTTTTGTTGTTACCACAGTAGACACTTACTCTGGATAGGAATTCGCCCTTCCTGCATGCAATGCGTCTGCCAATACTACCATCCGTGGGCTCACAGAGTGCCATATCCACATTCGCGGTATTTTACAAGCATTAATTTTTCTCTTCACATGAGGTCTATCTGCTTGACAAATTTTAAATTGTACAATGCATTATCGTTAACTATAGGCACACAGATGTCTAAAAATGGATTCATCCTGCAAAACTAAAACTTTGCACATGTTGAAAGCAATTTTCCATTTCCCCATCGCACTAGCACCTGGCAAACACCATGGCAATCTCTGCTTCTAAAACAAAATAAGATACCACTACACACCTATTAGAATAGCCAAGTCCAGAATGCTGACAACATCGAATGCTGGCAAGAATGTGGAAGAGCAGGAACTCTCATTCATTGCCGGTGGGAGTGCAAAAATGTACAGCCAATTTGGGAGACTGTTTGGTGGCTTCCTACAAAACTGAACATACTCTTACCATAGTATCCAGCAATCACGATCCTTGGTATTTACCAAAGTGAATTAAAAACATACCCACACAAAAACCTGCTCACGTTTACAGTAAGCAGTTTTATTCATAATTGTCCAAAGTTGGAAGCAATCAAGATGTCTTTCAGCAGGTAAATGAACAAACTATGATACATACAAACAATGAAAAATTATTCAGGGCTAAAAAGAAATGAGCTCTCAAGCCATGAAAACAGGGGAGGGAATTGTAGATGTATTATTTGGAAGTGAAAGAAGCCAATCTGAAAAGGCTACATAGTATATGATTCCAACTAAATGCAATTCAAGAAAGGCCAAAACTATGGAGAGAGTAAAAAGATCACTAGTTGCCAGGGGCTGGGGGGCGGGGAGGGGTGTCTAGGCAGGTCACAGGAACTTTAGGGCAGTGAAACTACTCTTTATGATACCATGATGATGGGTATGTGTCATGATACGTTTGTTCAAACCAATAGAATGTTGTCCAACACCAAGAGTGAACTGTAATGTAAACTATGGATTTTGAGTGATTATAAAGTGTCAAAGTAGGTTCATCAATTGTGATAAATGTACATCTGATGGGGGGTGTTTATAATGGAGGAGACTGCATGCATGACGGCAGAGTTATATAGAAAATCTCTGTACATTCCTGTAAATTTTACAGAGAAACTGAAGCTGCTCTAAAAAGTAAAGTCTCAATGAAAATAAATATCTGCCTTTATGAGTTTGACCATTATACATTCTATATAAATGGAATCGTACAGTATTTGTTCTTCTGTGACTGGCTTATTTCACTTAGCATAATGTCCTCAAGGCTATCCATTGGGTCCGACATGGCAGGATTTTCTTGTGTTTTGAGGCTGAATGTCATTCCATTGTATGCATATTCCACATTTTCCTTATCAGTTTATCTGTTGATGGACATTGAAGCTGCTTTCACATCTTAGCTATTGTAAATAATGCTGCAATAATCATGGGAGTGCAAATATCTCTTAAACATCTTGATTTAAATGCTTGTGGATATTTACCCAGAAGTGGGATTGCTAGACGACATGGTAGCTTTATTTCTAATTTCCTGAGAAACCTCCACGCTATTTTCCATAGCAGCTGCACCATTTTACATTCCCACCAATACTCTAAGAAGGTTTCAACTCCTCCACATCCTCATCAATACTTATTTTATCTTTTTAATAAATTTTTAATTTAGCCATACAAACGGGCACTATCTCATTGCGGTTTGGTTTTGCATTTCCCTGGTGATTAATGATGTTAAACATCTTTTCATACAGCTGTTGGACATTTGTATGTCTTCTTTGTAGTCATGTCCATTCATGTACTTTGCCCATTTTTAGTTATTTGTGTTTTTTTCTTCTCTTGAATTGTAGAAATTCCTTATATAGTTTCAGTATTGCCCCCTTATCAGATATTCGGTTGCTAAGTACTTTCTTCCATTCCATGGGTTGTCTTTTTCCTCTGTTGATTATTTCCTTTGTTGTACAGAGCTTTTCAGTTTGATGTGGCCACACTTGTCTATTTTAGTTTTTGCTTGCCTGTGATTTTGGTGTTATATCCAAAAAAATAAATAAATAAATAAATCATTGGCCAGACTGATGCCCAGAACTTTTCCCTAATATTTTCTTCTAGGAGATTTACAATTTCAGGTATTGCGCTTAAGTGTCTAATCCATTTTGAATTAATTTTTGTGAATGATGTTAGATAAGGGTCGAATTTCATAATTGGATGTTTTGACATTAAATCTCCCAATCCATGAATATGTCTTTCCATTTTATTTTTGTCTTCTTTAATTTCTCTCATCAGTGTCTTGTAGTTTTCCATGTACACCTCCTTAGTTAACTTTAGTCTTAAATATTTTATACTTTGTGATGCTATTGTAAACAGTTTTATTTCCTTATTTTTACTTTTTTAGAGTTGATTGTTACTGTTTAGATACGCCTGGATTTTGTATGCTGATGTCGTATTCGGAAACCGTACTGAATTCATTTATTAGTTCCAACAGCTTTTGTGAAGAGTTTTTACGATTTTCTAGGTACATGAGCACGTCATCAGCAAACAGATGGTTTCACATCGTTCTTTTTGAAATGAACGACTTTTATTTCTTTTCTTGCCTAATTGCAGCATTGCTCATAGCAATAGTCAAAAATTAAAAGCAACCCTTGGCGTCCATCTACTGTAGATGGTATAATCATATCATAATCACTTTGCTAAAATCATACACTGGAATTCTAGTCAACAATGGACACAGAGGATCTACATCTATGAATGACATGGATGAGTCTCTCAAATATGATACAGCATGAAAGAAGGGAGCTATAAAAGGAAGCATGCAGTATAATTCTGTTTATATAGCTTCCTAGAGAGTGGTAAAGCTATAAAGAAAAGCACCGAGATGATTATCACAAAGTAAGGATAATGACTAGGTCCATAGGGGAGGGAGTGGGTCGTGACTGGAAGGAATTCTGGAAGACTGGCAACGGTCTCTTTCTTGACCTTGGTCCTGGTTACATGGGTGTTTGCTTTTGTAAAGTGTCTGAACCTGGCAGATATGTTTTATGCAATCCTCTGTATCTCAGATTCAAAAAAACGCTTCCTCCAAATAAGTGCATTACAAAGAAAAACATGTGAAGTAGAAATTTTGATGACGTTTGAATTGTTATGAATGAAAAACTTGATCTTCTAATCAAGAGATCAGCAAGTATACATTATCATTAAAAAGGGGGGAAGCAGGTATTCTTTAATAGTATTCTTATACTATCGGTACCCCATAATCAAGTCATCTCTCCAAACATCTCTCTTGCTAGGTATTTCACCCTCTTTATATCAATTCCCAGCTTACTGATGACAGGCAAACTGGAGGATCATCATCATCATCAATGATAAGCTCATTAGGCATCACGGGCCAAATCCATTACCCTGAGATCCGGCCACCGCAACTAAATGCAAACAGGTGCACGGGAAGAGGGTGTGTGGGGGGGGGCAGGGGGGGCGGCTGTGTGTTGCACATGGTCATCCGCGCATTTTTCTGGGGAGATTTCACTGCAGTGACTTGGGGTTTAATCTTACCATGTTTAACTGGTTCTCCCACCTGGAGACCTCCCTGTGCTCAAGAATCTAGAGAAAGCTGAGCACTGTCCTTCTTGCGCTGTGAGACTGGACACAAAATTTACTACGACATAACCAATGGTGGAAGGGCGAAGAGTTGGCATGGGTTGTGCACTGTATAGAGAGAACCACGCAGTGGTTTTGTAACAGTGGAAAATTGTAACGGTGGGAAATGGTAACCCACCCCACCATTCTTCTGATGTTGTTCCTGTAAGCGCTGACTCTAATGTGTGGCTTATAGATGAACAGCATGTTTGTATAAGAATCCTAGGAACCAGTTTCAAAAGATACAGACCCCGACCTTCAGGCATCCCAGCTCCAGGAGATTTGCTGACCTTCAACCATGGAGCCAGCGTGACTAAACCAGGATGATGCACACTGGCTCATCACTTGCCTTACCGGAAAGGACTGTGCTCCTCTGCACATAGAGAACTTTGCAACCCCCTCCCTCGATCTCTTTGTTCTGTTCCTCTCTCCCTCCTTATGGAAAACCTCTGCCTCCACTGAGAGGTGGAGACGGGCTTTGAGACAGGAGTCCCCCATCTTCCGGGTGGCCAGCACCGGAAAATAAACCACTTTCCTTTACATCAGCACCTGTCTCTCGAGTATTTGGCTTTCCCAGCGGCAGGCAGCCCCAGACCTGCATTTGGTTCCGGTTTGGGTTTTCCAGACTTCAATGTAAATTGTTTCATCCTCCAGGCTTTGCATTTCTAGGCTGAACAGTGCTAACCTCTTTTGGCTCCACCTCTTACTGGTTCTAATTTCTGCATCAGCAGATCAAAAAAAAAAAAAATTAAGTATGTGCCAAATTTTCCTGCTCGACAATTCTGGATATGGAAGTTGTCCAGGAAGACAAACAAACAAACAACAAGACATCATTTTCAGTAGCAATTGCTAGCACTATGGTAGAGTAACGTTGACACATGCTGTATTCTCTGAGGAATAGTCTCTCATCTATCAATCCATCCAGCCAGCCAGCCAGCAAACGATTTTTCACACATGAGCAGTACTAAGCACCATGCTTAGCACTGGGAGGGGCTGGGGGTGTTTGTTTTGGTATATACAGTGAGGTACGGATTTCAGTTGCATTTAGCAGATAGACATCTAGGTATTCCAGCACCATTTACCAAATGAACTGTCATTTCCCTATTACCTGGGAAGATCTGCTGGATTTCCTACTAATATTAACTGTGGGATTTATTTATGCATACCAGGCTCTGCCTCTGGGCTTTCTTTCTGTTCCAGAGACCCAGTACCACAATATTTAAATCACTGTGGCGTTAAACACGTTTTAATATCTGATAGGGCCAGTTTCTGCGCATTGCACATTTTTTTTTTTTCCCTTTCAGGAACGTGTTCGGGCCCGCGGCAGGGGGCGGGGTCGCACCTCCTCCGCGGCTCTGGTTCCAGCGGAGCCTCACGGACGCGGAGATGGAAATCCCGAGGCTGCTCCCGGCTCGCGGGACGCGACAGGGCGGCGGCGCTGGCAGCCCCGCGGGCGGCGGCCGAGTCCACGGAGGCCCTGACCCGCGGGCTGGCCAGGCCCCCGCGCGCCGCCTCCTGCTGCTCCGGGGCCCCCAAGATGGCGGGCCCGGGCGGCGGCGCGAGGAGGCCCGCGCGGCCTCACGGGGCCCGGGCTCCGGCCCGAGCCCTTTGGCGCCGAGGCCCGATCAGCCTGGCGGCGGCGGCGGCGGCGGCGGCGGCGGCAGCGGCGGCGGCGGCGGCGGCGACTTCTTCCTGGTGCTGCTGGACCCGGTGGGTGGCGACGTGGAGACCCCGGGTGCTGGCCAGGCCGCAGGGCCCGTGTGGAGGGAAGAGGCCGAACCCAGCCCAGGGCTCCAGGGGGGCGAGAGCGGCGCGAACCCCGCGGGCCGCCCTGCGCCAGGCCCCCGCTGCCTGTCCGCGCTTCCTGCTCCGGCCCCGTCCTCGGTCCCTGCCCCAGGCCTGGGCCCCGCCGCGGCCTTCGCGGGCACCGTGACCATCCACAACCAAAACCTGCTGCTGCGCTTCGAGAACGGCGTCCTGACCCTGGCCACGCCCCCGCCGCCAGCCTGGGAGCCTGGGGTCGCGCCTGCCCCGCAGCCCGGGGGTCTGGTCGCCCCGCAAGCGGGGGTCCCGCACGCCGCGCAGCCGGGCGACTGCCCGGAGCTGCCGCCGGACCTCCTGCTGGCCGAGCCGGCGGAACCCGCGCCCGCCCCTGCGCCCGAGGAGGAGGCGGAGGGCCCGGCCGCCGCCGAGAGCCCCCGCGGGCCGCTGGGCCCGGGCTCCGGCATGGTGCTGTACCTGTGTCCAGAGGCGCAGTGCGGGCAAACCTTCGCCAAGAAGCACCAGCTAAAGGTGCACCTGCTGACGCATAGCAGCAGCCAGGGCCAGAGGCCCTTCAAGTGCCCCCTGGGCGGCTGCGGCTGGACATTCACCACCTCCTACAAGCTCAAGAGGCACTTGCAGTCGCACGACAAACTGCGGCCCTTCGGCTGCCCGGCGGAGGGCTGTGGTAAGAGCTTCACCACCGTGTACAACCTCAAGGCGCACATGAAGGGCCACGAGCAGGAGAACTCGTTCAAATGTGAGGTGTGCGAAGACAGCTTCCCCACGCAGGCCAAGCTCAGCGCCCACCAGCGCAGCCACTTCGAGCCCGAGAGGCCCTACCAGTGCGCCTTTTCCGGCTGCAAGAAGACGTTTATCACGGTGAGTGCTCTGTTTTCCCATAACCGCGCCCACTTCAGGGAACAGGAACTCTTTTCCTGCTCCTTTCCTGGCTGCAGCAAACAGTACGACAAGGCTTGTCGGCTGAAAATCCACCTGCGGAGCCACACAGGCGAGAGACCTTTCCTTTGTGACTTTGACGGCTGTGGCTGGAACTTCACCAGCATGTCCAAACTGTTAAGGCACAAAAGGAAGCACGACGACGACCGGAGGTTCATGTGCCCTGTGGAAGGCTGTGGGAAATCTTTCACGAGGGCCGAGCATCTGAAAGGCCACAGCATAACCCACCTGGGCACAAAGCCTTTTGTGTGCCCCGTGGAAGGCTGCTGTGCCAGGTTCTCTGCTCGCAGCAGCCTCTACATTCACTCCAAGAAACACTTGCAGGATGTGGACACCTGGAAAAGCCGCTGCCCAGTCTCCACCTGTAATAAACTCTTCACGTCCAAGCACAGCATGAAGACCCACATGGCCAAAAGGCACAACCTCGGCCAGGATCTCTTAGCTCAGCTAGAAGCTGCAAATTCTCTTACACCCAGCAGTGAACTTACCAGCCAGGGACAGAGTGATCTCAGTGATGCAGAGCTAGTGTCTCTCTTCTCTGATGTGCCTGGTAATAGTTCTGCTGCAGTGCTGGACACGGCATTGGTGAACTCTGGAATCTTGACTATTGACGTGGCTTCTGTGAGCTCCACTCTGGCTGGGAACCTCCCTGCTAACAATAATAATTCCTTAGGGCAGGCTGTGGACCCACGGGCCTTGATGGCCACCACTGACCTTCCTCAAAGTCTGGATACCTCTCTCTTTTTTGGAACGACAGCCACCGGCTTTCAGCAGAGCCCCTTAGATATGGATGACGTTGCCAGTCCAAGTGGGGGGCCATTGGGATCTCTGGACTCTTTGGCTATGAAAAACTCCAGTCAAGAGCCCCAAGCTTTGACCCCCAGCAGTAAGCTAACTGTGGACACAGATGCGCTGACTCCGTCAAGCACCCTTTGTGAGAACAGTGTCTCAGAACTACTGACGCCAACCAAAGCAGAATGGAACGTACATCCTGACTCTGACTTCTTTGGACAGGAGGAAGAAACCCAGTTTGGATTCTCCAACCCAGCAGGAAACCATGGCTGTCAGAAAGAAACAGATCTTATCACAGTGACTGGCAGCTCGTTTTTGGTATGAACTAACTATTCATTCCTCGCCTCATGGCTTACGTTTATTAATTACACTCATTTTCAAGGATGTCCTGGACTAAATGTGTAACTGCAGTCAATTTTTTACAGGTTTGAGAAAGAACAGAGCCCCAGGCTACAAGTTTGGAGGTTTAAATTCTGACCTTGAGTCTGGAACTGACGAGTTGTGTGACCCTGAGCAAGTCACCTAACCTATCTGAGCCTTAATGTTCTTATTTATAAAATGAGGTGGTTTGAATAGATTGTTTCTAAGGTCCTTT
>NW_026555054.1:0-40778 GCF_021234165.1 Pteronotus mesoamericanus | reverse complement strand
ATGCTGTGTGATTCCTTGTTAACATATTTCTTTCCATGAAAAAAATGACATTTTTAGTAATGGCAAGTATAAAATACACATTATGTATAGAGCATCTATGGTTTTGCCACCCAAGTTCAACAATTATTAATTCATGAACAATCTTGTTTATGTAATCTCCACTTAAGTCCTTTTCCAGTATTATTTTGGAATAAACGCCAGACATCACATCATTTCATGGTTGGTTTCAATCATAAACACTCAATTTATAGTTTTCTGAGTTATGAGCTCATTTAGAAAAAAAGAACTACAATTCCATTATCATACTTAAAGTTAACAATAACTTCTTAATACTAATAAATATTCAGTAAGTGTTCCAATGTCCAGTTGTCTCATAAATACTAGTTGTTTTAATATTTTTAATAATTAGGCTACTAGTAAGTCTTATGTCTTTTTTATTCTTTTTTAAATTAAAAAATTTTTAAATTTTTTATTTTTTCAATTACATTTGACATACGATATTTTTTAGGTGTGCAGCATAATTATCAGCCATTTATATAACTTACAATGTGTTCACCCCAATTAGAAGTGTCTTTTTAATCTATGTACTTACCTTTTGCCTACTTTTCTTGCAATTTTGTTCATTGAAGAAATGAGGTGGTTTCACATGTAGCATTTGTCACAGTCTTTAGGTTGATTACATCCCTGTGGTGGTAAGTTTCTCTACCCTCTGTTTATTTTTATAGTTGGATCTAGAGACTTGATCAGATTGGAAATATGACTTTTTGTGCAGGAATGTATCATAGGTTGTATTGTGTTCTTTTATCAGATGGGATATAATGTCTGGTGTTACCTCGTGATATCTGCAACTGCTGCTGTTCATTGCATTAATTCATGATTACCTGTGCTCCACATATCATGAATTATTTTGGTAGAGTTTCTATTAGTAGAGAAAGAAATGCTGCTTGAGGGCTTTATAAAAAATTAATAGAAAGTATTCAATCCCAAAATATTTTCTTAAATAATGATAGAGCTAACAAGAAAAAAAAGATAGCAAAATGAAATGTTGGCTGTTCTCACCGTTATCTTTCTGACCTCTTTTGATATGTGAGGCTTCCTTGTAGAAATTGCCAGCCAGGACTTTGACGTGGTCCAGGGTCAAATTTGTGATGGATAAGTGGCCTTGCATAAATTAGTCTCACAAAATCTCAGTTTCCTACCTGTCAAATGGTCATAGCAATGCACACATGATTAACACACCTTAGATTCACCAGTTTTTAAAATGTAAGGGAAAATATATGCTTTGGCACATTTTGATGTGCTTATATAATCTTTCTACCCTCTTGTTCCTTCCTGCTTTAAGGGAAAAATTGGGATAATTTAGTCCTATTCGTGTTCAGACAGGGTTTGTGAGGGTTAAGGTGAAGCAGGATAGGTCATCTCTTTATTTCCCCCCACTGAATAATTTTCTCCCCAGGAAAGTCTACAGGGAAGTGCTAGGAAACATTCCTCACAGGTATTTTTCGGCATCTCTTTCCATTAGATCAATTTGACACCATCTTTGCTCTGCTTTCAAATTCAGACTTCACTGTGACTGCGGATCCTGCTTTCACATGAATATCTGATAATGGAGCAGAGAACGTTTCCCCCTCTCTGTGGTCTGGAGAGCTCATTGTTCGCACTTTTCCAGATTTGGAAGGAAAGACTGAATCTGACCATTGTGTAAACTGTCGCCTTATGAGTGTGGTATTTTGAATTTTGTGGAACATCTTCACAACTAGTGAAGATGAAATCTTTTACTGTTCAGAATGACCCTGTGTTGTAGCTTTGGCAAAGTCTGTGCTTTGGCTCATGTGACAACTTAGCCAACTCACATTCCAAATGAGCTTTGGCTAGTGACTGACAGTTCTATATATAGTTTAAAAAAACAAGGTAAGTTCTTTTCACTCTCCCCACCCATATCCAACTTTCATGATTCGTTCCTGTGTGTTATAACTAGCTGCTGTTTTCCACTTTAATTGATTTATTACTTTCTGCTTTATTCCCACTCTACTCCTTTGCATGTGCATTCTAGTTCTAGACCATACCTTTCTTTTTTATTTTTTTATAATTAGATCTCTTCCTGCCTCATGGCCCATTTTCTGCCAGTGGTAACATATGCTGAGTGTACACTGCAGTTCTGTGTGTACAGTAAGAAGTTATTTTCTGAGCTTAGATAATGTGTGTGTATGTGATGTGACTCGGATAATAGGAGATTATTTTCTGTACTCTCAAATGAGAAGTAGTTTTGTTTCATTATTCCATTTTTAAAACGTTTTTGCAAAGGAGTTCTGCTAAATAATACTTATTTGCTGTAGTGTACTAGTCCAATAGTGTTTGCATGTGAATGTCTATGGATGACAGTTATTGTGGCAGTTTGGCAGTGCACTAAAAATCTTCCTCTTTGAAATGTTTCTGTACTATGTGTGGGGGGTATACACACACATACTTTTACAGTGGTTGTATTCATTTATTGAAAAAAATTAGTCATAATTTTGTATATCGAAGAAATGCAGAGTTTCATTGTGTCTACTCATTCAATGGTTTTTCTCTCTTTGCTTTGGAAATATTTATATTCATAAAGTGCATTTCAAAAATATTGTCAATCATTAAAGCCTCTTAAATAGACCACTATTTTTTCATGTCTGACAGATAAGTGTGTTAAGTATTGAAATGAACACACAAGTAGTGGACATCAAATAAATTATTTAAACATGAAGAGAATTTAATACTCTCACTTAATTTTTTAATTCCTGAAACCAACCTCTTTCCAATAAAAATTCATAATCTATGTTCTTAATAATCCTTGCTGGAATTTTCAAAGGGCATATATTTTCTCAAAACTAAAACCTTTTGTCTATGAGCTCACAGTTTCATTGAACAAATTTATTCAAATGATTTCTCTTTCAACACCGTTTTCTAGAAGAATGGTGAAACTTTTATACTTTCCATGTAAGAAGTTTAATTACTGTTGATGGTGACATAAAGTTGCCATCATTCCTTTTAAATAATGGTACAATTTTAATTTAATTCTATCTCCTTTGTGTTTCTCCTCAGTTACTGGTTTTTATTAAAAAATCTTGCCAATTGAAAACACAAGTAACATGATGCATTAAAAAAGGAGTGTTTTTTGAGGCTCTGTTGATCATGCTGATCATAAGTTAAAAATATTTTGGTCTTGACATTTTTACCGAGTAGTATAATTAATACACTTGAGTAGCAAGAATGAAACGTGGATAAATAATGTTTATTTGTCTTTGTGACCTAAACTCTTCATGTTCTTATCCAGAAAACATATGAGAAGGGAGTATGTTAGCTGGGAATTCCACTCTGTGTATTCAAATTAATAAATATTTATTAAGCATCATTGTACAAAACACAACATAGCATATTGAGGGTTCTATGAGAAGAGCAACATTCAACTATGATCTCCTCATTGGTCAGACCATTAAGGAGATCATAGTTGATAGGAAGAGATCAAAAGCATATATTAAACAACTAGAGAACAAAAACGGGAAAAGTTTAATGTGGTACTAAAATGACTAAGGTGAAAAAAGCCCATTAAGAATGGAGTTTATTCTGAGCACAGATGAGAGCCAGTGAACATGTTTTAATAGAGGAGTCAGATAATGAAAATGATGTCTTAGAAAGGTAAAGCTTCTGTAGCAGGTCAGGTGCCATAGGATGAAACATGAAGCCTGGACCAGAGTGGTGTCAGTGGGAAAGGAAAGGAACAGATATTGAAGATATTTTCAAATTGAAGAAGGAACATTACTTAATGCTTCATTAGGGAGACAGACAGATATCATAAAGAGACTGAGAAATCAGGAATAATAGCTCAGGTTTCCTTGGGGAGTATAAATGTACAGTATGGGGTAAAAGGTCTACAGTTTATAGGGAAAATAATAGAATAATAGTAATACAAGAATAAATGTTTGCATACTCACAACTGTAAACCTACTTCTGCCCCTCCCTGTATTTTTACTATCAACGAGGGAATGAAGAAAGTATTCTTTTTGGAAATGAGTATGTAAAGATGGCCTTTATTTAATTGATAATTGATCAATCATAGTTATCCCTGCATAAACTACCGTATTGTGGTCAATCTACTTTCCAGAGGACAACAGAGGGTTACTTCCTCTTTCTTGGTTCCCTCAGGTATGCTGAGAACTATTTAGACAGTTCCTTTAACTTGCCTTTGAATTGCCAGAGGCCTCTCATCTTGTCTGGAATGATCTAGATCTGCACTGAGCACTATAGTAACTGCTAACCAAATGAGGCTCTTGAGCACTTGAAATACAGCTAGTATGACTGAGAGACTGAATTTTAATTTAACTTAAAAACTGAAACAGTTTAAAATATTTTTATGTTAAATACAACTTTGATATTTTAGTAGAATTAAGTTTCACTTTAACCACTGAAAATTTAGCATTCCAATTGAGATATGCTATAAAGTACAAACCAGATTTGGAAGGTTTGGTACAAAATATTAAAATATTTTATTAGTATTTATATATTGGTTATACATTTAATAATATTTTAATATTTTTCAGCTTTATTGAGGTATAATTGTAAAATAAAATTGTAATATGTACATCATGGTGATGATATACGTATACATTGTGAAAGGATTACCACTATCTAGTTAATTAACACATCTGTTGCCTCACATATTTATCTTTTTGGGTTGATAACATTTAATTTTTAATATATTTGCTTAAAAATATAATAAAATAGCACTTCCTGGGTAGTGTAGTTGGTTGCAGCATCAGCCTGATATGTCAAGGTAGTGGGTTCAATCCTCAGTCAGGGTACACACAAGAAGCAGCCAACAAATGCATGAGTAAGTGGAATAACAAATTAATATCTCTTGCATCAATAAATAAAATTTTTTAAAATCTTAAAAATATATAATTAATTTACCAGTTTTGCTTTTTTTAAATATGGCTATAGAAAACTTAAATTATACATATTATCACAATTTTTTAATTAAAAATCACATACATTGTTTTGTTACATTTCTTTGGCCAGCACCAATCTGGATGTTACATTACCTTTCCACTTTACTGTGCATCAAAATGAGCTATGCAATTTCTGCTGTCCATCGAGTGTCTTTTCTACTACTGCTTTTCGGATTCAGTGGCTATTCTATTTTATGTTTAGGATTAAAAATAGTCTATGTATCATCACAGACTCTGCCATAATTTGGTCAAGTTTGTCATGAATTTCAGCAGTTCCTTGTGAAAACTTTATTGGGATGAGTATTACCTGCTTTTGTCTCAGTTGAAGTAGGATTGCGAAAACCCAATATCCCTTCATCTGTGAGATTGTCTTAAGGCTCCTTAGCCAGCCCCTTCTGCTATTGGAGAAAATCTGAGACAAATGATGACATGAGAACCTAGTCATGAGAGAATCCTTCCTGCAGTCTCTCTGTTTTATGTCTATTAAATTTCCATGGCCTCTAAAAGATATAATCCTAGAAGGAGTGACAGGGGAAAAAAAGAGTGAAAAGGTAAAAGAGGGAAGAGCGTGAATATCTCTTCAAGAATTATACTGTATTTAATGATAAGTTTTATAAGTCTTACATTGTCAACTAGAATCTTTGTTCTTGTTACTTGCTAACATTTAAAGACATGCAAAATCTTTTAACCCAATTTTTCTAAAGAAAACATCCTTACTATTTTTAAAGGAAGTTTATAGGGATCCCTAAAAACACCAGCAATCTCTGAATCGCTTAATACCATCATTTATACTTACTTACCAAACTACCTAATATATGAAGTATTACACCAAAGCATTACTCATTAATCTATTAATAAATATTTTACCTCTTATGTGATAAGTATTGTACTCATGCTCAAAGACATGATCTAGATGGAAAACTATTAACACTAATGCATTACAGAGTTCTAAGAGGTAATTTATAGATTTTACTAGAATAGGAAGTATCATTTTCTCTGAATAGATTTGAATAAAGGTAAGTCACTATACAGAGTATCATCAAAAATATATTTCAGTAGAATCTAAAATTTCATTTAAGGTATAAACATTAGAACAAAATTGTCTTTAACATTTTGACAGGTGTTTTAGAAGTAGATTTGATACACTATAGCAAAAATTTGTGAAAATCAATTACAAAATAGGTTTTATTTTGACTTATTTCCTGATTATAATCTTTGGCTTGAGATGTGCTGGAAGTGATCCTAGAGATTTTATATTTTCCTCTCATTTTATGAAAGAGAAAAGGTATTATAGCCTACACTTATGTATGTGAAAAATATTTTCTTATAAGACATGATCACAAAATTTAATTTTCTGGAGTAATAAGGACACTATTTTGAAGGTAAACTTCATAATATATACACACTAGCTGGAAGGGAGGAAATAGTAATTAACTTCATGTAATATTTCAGGCTGAGACAGAGTTTAACATGGAAGAACCTAAGAAGTTCACCAGTGCTCTGGGATGAGGGTGCAGTGTCTAGGTGAGCAAGCGTTACGATTTCTAGGTTAAAAAAATACCTTAACACTTTCAGTCTGGTCCCTAATAGCAAAATAAAACTTTAATGATAAGCGATTTTAAGTGTACAAGATGTAAAACAGGCACAAAAGTAACAAAAACAAGCAGGATTTCAAATCTCATTCTCCTTAAGGCATGATTGCAAAAGAATGCCATTTATTTTTACAGTCACCTCCCTCTTCTGTTTACATTGGGTGTCCAACCCACGAGCCACATGTGGCCCAGGATGGCTATGAATGCTGCCCAACACAAAATTATAAATTTACTTAAAACCTTTTTTTTTTTTTTTTTTGCTCATCAGCTTTCATTAGTGTTTGTGTATTTAATGTGTGGCCCAAAACAACTCTTCTTCATCCAGTGTGGCCCAGAGATGCTAAAAGGTTGGACACCCCATACAACACAGAGGAAGATAACTTCAAGGTGAGATTTGACTCATGTGACAGACGGAAACTGGCCACATGTCTGCTTGGAAATTGGCCAGAATAGAGAAACCTAGTGAAATTCCTGTGAATGTGTTACCCAGCTCAAGGGGTTCACTACTTAGGGCATTGTATTCAAGAGTGAGACATGGTAGGTAGTTTTATTAACTTTCCACAAGTAAAAGAGGCAATCCACATCCAAAGCTGTCTCTCCAAAGGAAAGCTTAGTACCAAATGCTATTTGGTCTATTACACATTGATTTCTTCTTTGTAGTTGGCCACATTCATTGAGTTGAGTTCCTGTTCATCCTGTTTACAGCTGTGTCTGTAAAATACTGTGCCACATTTTAACATTTAGCAAGAACAACATTTTGTAAGAACCACCCAAACCTTAAGACCCTTGCCCTACCTCATTCTTGAGGGAATAGGGATGAGGGTCATAATTCTATAACTCCTTTCTGTTGAACATGGTGTATGTCTTTGAGTTAGAGGAGTGAAATTCTCTGGCTGCCTTCATTATGACAGTCTTGGGATCCCTTAGATTCTGGCAGTCAGAAGGGGAGTGCATAAAGAAAGTACTACTTGCCCTGGCAGGGTAGGTGAGTTGGTTGGAGTGTTGTCTTGGTACACAGGGTTGTGGTTTTGATCCCTGCTTGGGGGACATGCAGGAGTCAATTGGTGAGTGCATGGACGAATGGAATGACAAATCAATGTTACTCTCTCTCCCCCCACCTCTCTCGAATCTAAAAAAAGTTAAAAATTAAATAATATTAAACTTTTTTTTTTAAAGGAAGCAGTACTCCAACAGGAGACATGCAACATAAGAGGTAAGGCAGAAACAGGGAGACTGAAAATCACTCAAACTCACAATGTGGCGGGGATCTAATGAACAAGATGGACCAGAGTGACAGCCTTCCTAAGGACAAAGAATTCTAAACCTCTCAGGTTTGATGCCAATGCCAACAAGAGAGAGAAGTGGGATGGTGCTCTCATATTTGAATCTTCTTCCCTGATGGTCCAGAACTTCATATTTACTTATCACTTATTGAGCTCCTATTCAGGACTTTAAAGAACAGGTAGGGCCTGGACAGGAGGTGACTATGCAGAAAGGGAGATCCCAGTGGATGAAGCACAGCAATCTCAGAAGGGGAAGGGATACCAGATATGACAATTCTATACAATATCCAGTTGGTATCCCGTGGTCTCAAGCACACTGATGCTGGCCATGTGGCTAAGTGAAGAGCTGCACCTCGTAAGGCACTTTGACCTAAAGAGAGGATAGCTCAGGAGGAAGTTCTGACACAGACCTCTGCATCCACTCTCTTGGGACTGTGCACCAGGGAATACAATCTCCGTGTGTGTACGTACACACACACACACACACACACACACACACGAGGAGGGTAAGGCCAAACACATGAGGCCACACTGTTCAGGCCCACACAGCACAAGGCCCTCTATGACCAAACATCTTCTTAGACACCATCCCCTACTTAACCAGTGACACAGCTGCATCTTAGAGACTAAAGCCCTTCTGAAAATCAGGATACAGGGAGAAACCACCACTCACTCACTACCTGTTTGTTCCCCAAATCCACTGCCCAGTAGGTGCTGGAATGAGCTTTGAGATGAGCAGGTCACCTGAGGTCTATGCAACCCACAGTTTCCATCTTTCACAGATTGTGACTCCAACCCCCATTCGGAAATATTAGGAGCTCAAGTCTGAAAGTGACGCTTCAGTTCTGAGTTCAAGAAGGTACAGAAAACAGCTGTGAGCACAGGTTGTTCAAATCAAAATGAAACAGGAGGAAAAGAGTAAGAATAAGAAGAGTCATTGGTGCCACAAGTTACTGCTCACAGGAGGCACCGCTCAGCCTCATCTCCTCTCCAGCTCAGACACCAACACTGGCATAGTCACCTCCTACTACAACTTCAGGTCCAGGCTCCTCTCAGCCTCCTAGCTTCTGGACTCCTAGAGAAGATTGTCCGACAAGGCCTCCCTAAGGCTTGCCCTCCATGTCTCAAAAGCAGGTGGGACTGTGAGAGGCAGAGGACAGGCCCAAGGTGTCTGGTGTAACAGCTTGGTTCACATGCCACAATTCAGACCCAATCTGCTAAAAAGAAGGTTCTTGGTGGCGTGGCCTCCCTGCACCTGTCTCCCTTCCAACTCACACTCAGCAGTGCAGTATTTTGTTCCCAGGCTTCTGTGGCTGTCTCTGGCTGTGACAAAACACTGGGCTGCTCCACCTTGTTGTTTCCATGGCAGGGCAAGTGCCCAGGTCAACTTATTTCACTACCAGTCAGCAGACTCCCAAAGCCATAGGGGCCTCTGCCAAGGCTGAGTGGGGGCCACTCCCCAAGAAGGGGATACAGCTTAGAAGCACCTTGTCTTGCCTCTGGCTACAGAGAGCGAGCTCTCTCACCTCAATCTGTCCCAACCCCAGCCTTCGAGGAGAGAAGGGGAGCTAATGGGCTGCAGCTCAGAAAAGAAGCTGAGGTCCCACGAGTCTCTTTGACTTGATTGGGCTCTGACATAGGGAATGCGTGACTGTGCATCTGCCCAGAATCAGCAATCTCAAAACCATTCTTGCAGATATATGTTCTTTCATATGAATGGACAGGGAACTGCAAATTACTTTTTAACACTACTCTAAAATCTCAACAAATTTTTCCATAAGACTAAAAGCAATTCATTTCCCTGTGTTATTTCCACCTTCGTCCCACACCTTGTGGCTAGGAAGCCCAAACTTTTGGCTTCTGTTACTCAAAATGCATATATGTGGTTGATTCTATCTATTTCATTTTGCAAGTCCAGTAAAGCTGACTCATTTTCACTTTTCTCTCTCTTTTCTGGCATCAATCCAATCAGACAATCTTAGCTGTATTTGCTTTTCAATACTCCTAGGGTATTTAGCCTCTGTTACCACATCTTTGGTAAAATTTCTGAAATCCCACCTGCTAATAGAATATATCTTAATATTAATGAGACTTTTTGAAGACATGTGGCATATAATTTTTCCCCTTATCCTCCAAAGGAAGGAAGGGAAGCAATGGAAGTCTTTTTCCAACAGCCTACAAACTGTGCTATATTTTTTGGCTTGTAGATAAAACCGGTAATTCTTACCATACAACCCCAAGCATATATCTTTACACCATTATCCATAAACTGGATCCTGGGTGCCACAGTCAAACCTTTGCTGTTCAGTCTTGCTTGTAAGAGATCCTTCCTTCTATCCCAGATTGCCTCCACTGGAAACCATGAGTCATTTGCTTGCCCTCCTCAGTAAAGGTGGTATGGCCCCTCTGATGAGAACCTTGTTCAGTGTACTGGCAAGGCTTGGGTGCCATTCCCATTTATTTCCCTCATGAATAGCACCCTGGCTTCAGGTGCTCTAGAAGGTACACTCCTTGGATGGAAGCTGGATAGGGGTTTCAAAAGAGAGAGCTATTGTGTGTAAAGTAACAAATGTGGTTTTAAATGATCTCATGGGAAATGCTAAAAAACAATGCCTCCCAAATCCATGACTCCTAGCCTGGAATAAGGCTGCTTTGGGCAGGACAGGCAGTTTCCTACCATTGACCCATTTGTAAGTGCTTAATCTCTCTTTTTTAAAGATTTTATTATTTATTTATTTTTAGGCGAGGAGGGAAAAAGAGGGAGGAACATCAATGTGTGGTTGCCTCTCATGCACCCTGTACTGGGGACCTGGCCCACAACCCAGGCATGTGCCCCAATCAGGAATCAAACCAGCAACCCTTTGGTTCAAAGGACTACACTCAATCCACTGAGCCACACCAGCTGGGGCTGTAAGTACTTAATCTCTTTAAGTCACATGAACAGAGCAATTTTTATTCAATATTGAAGAATGCACCCGAAGGGGTTGCATTCAGGGATCAATCTGAGTTTCTCATAGCCAGCACACTTACATATAAGACAAACAAGGACCACAAAGAACAAAATCCAACTCCTGTAGGTCAGAAACTGAAGGGTAGTGAGCATTGTGATCTCATAACCTCTACCCTGAAACACTATCAGTGACCCAGGCTTCCCTGACAACCAACCAGACCAGAGATCAATGCCTGAGGATGTCTTGGATCGCCCTGCAGGCATTCTTCAGCTCTCCAAAGTTATGCCTAGGTTGGGTCCTGAATCTGTAATCCCAGAGACAGCTTCTGCCTGATGAACCTGAAACCAAGCATACACCAGAAATGAAATTATCCTTCCAACAACCCTCAACCCAAAAAAGGAATATAAATACTAATAAAAGCAACCACTGAGGCTCACCTACTTGCATCTCTTCCTAAGCACTGAATGAAACAGGTTCAGGCAGCCACTTAGCTTCACTGTTGAGGCAGGCAGGGCAACCATGCCAGTGGCCAACACCAAACACGGAGTTTCCCATAGAACAGGTCCTCCATCCAGTGGAGACACAGGTAAGTAAGCCCCCAATGAGCTGCTGCTGCCAGCTGCTTCACTGTGTGTCCACACAAAGCCAAGAGGAAATCCCTAGGATATTCCCATTTGAGTTGTTAAATTTGTTATTGAACTGAAGAGATTCGCAGCTTGGGGCATTCTATTCAAGAATGAGAGGTGGTTGTTATCAGGTAGTTTTATTTACTTGCTGCATGTAAAGTAAACAGGGCATTCACATCAAAGTTCTCTCTCTCCAAAGGGAGGCTTAGCCTTTGTTTACATATTTGGTCAATTACATGTTGATTTTGTGTTTGAAGTTGGCTCCCCTTATTGGGTAGGGTTTCTGTCAAGCTCATCCTGTTTACACCTGTGTCTTCAAAATACTGGTCTACATTTTAACATTTAGCAAAAATAGCATTTGGTTAGAACTGTCCTAAACTTGAGACCTTGTCTTATCTAACAAATGGAGCAGCAGCAGTTCAAGCTAGTTCAATGTTAGTGATGTCGCAGTGAGACATTTCCTGTCAAAAGTGCATGCATCTGTTAGTTAACACCTACTAGAGTCAAACCTTAGTACTTGCTATTTCTAAAAAGATTTAGCATTTCCCCCTTAAATTAACATATGTTGTGGCTTCCTGGTGTTATTATTTTGTTATACTTTAAAAAATAATTTAGTCAGATTCATTGTAATAGTAAAATGACAACTCTCAATATTTAATATTGTATCTCCATTTTAAAACTTCTGACTAAATCAATTATTTTATTTTTTAGGTTTTTTTATTGTCTTTTTTTCATTACCATTTATCCCCCTTTTATCCCCCTCCCAGCACCCTGCAATCACCACCCTGCAATCACCACCCTGTTGTCCATGTTCATGAGTCTTTTTTCCTTTTGCTCAATCCCTGCACTCCCTAACCTATCCTCATCCTAGCTGTCATCTGCTCTCCATCTATGAGTCTGTCTTTGTTTTGCTTGTTAGTTCAGTTTATTCATTAGATTCCACATATGAGTGAAATCATATGGTATTTGTCTTTCTCTGACTGGCTTATATCACTCAGCACAATGTATTCCAGGTTCATCCATGCTGTTGCAAAGGGTAAAATTTTCTTCTTTTTTATGGCCGAGTAGTATTCCATTGTGTAAATGGCCTAAAGTTGTTTTATGTACTCATCTACTGATGGACACTCAAGCTGCTTTCGTATCTTGGCGATTGCAAATAACACTGCAATGGGCATGGTGTGCTTATGCGCTTTTAAATTAGTGTTTTGGGTTCCTTCATATATACATATTTTCAGAGGTCAGATTGCTGGGTCAAAAAGCATATTCATTTTAAAAATATACAATAAAAATTATTGTATATTTAACTTATTGAAACATTACATAAATGCCAGAAAGTGTATAACTTAATTTTCACAAAATGGAAAAGAGAACTGTGTAAACCACCACTTTGCTCAAGAAATAGAACCCTACCAAGCTCCTCAGCTTCTCCTCTTACGTACTTCCATTACAGAAACAACCCCCCACCCCAGGTCTTTTTGTTCTATGGTTCTTCTTTGCCTGTCGTGGTAGTAATTGTGGCTCTCAGTGCCAAAGTTTGGTGAAAAGGAAATGAACTATTTATTCAAAAGTTATACAGGTTCAGATTGATGGTGGAATGTCACTGTTAAATCCCAAAGTCCCTTTAAAACACCCACAAACACACACACACAGTCCTGCCTCTCTCCTTGCCAGATCAGGTCAGTCAGGGGTGCTGTATCTCAGGGGAAAAAAAAAAGTCTGTAGCTCTGCTAGGCTCCCATTCTTTTTGTTTGTTTGTTTGAATTGGTAAGGACAGGTTTTATTTTATTTTTATTATTTCTTTTATTGTTGCTCAAGTACAGTTGTCTCCATTTTCCCCCTAAACTGCATCCTCATGGCAGGCCGGGGAATCCTTCACCATCCTTTCAAACCACCTGGCCAAGAGAGAGAGCTCCTCTTGGCTGCTACATCTTGCTTTCCTGCTTTCTAAGCTGTTTGGTCAAGAGAGCCCTGTCTCTGCTCCCAAAACCACGGAGATAAGTCCCAGCATGGCTGCAGCACCTAGATTTAAATCCTGGCGCGTATTTTTCTCTGTAACCCCATTTCTGACTCCTCCCGCACTGGGTTACACATGCCAGGAGGCTGGTTTCTTCTGCCTTTCTTGACTGCCATTGTTAGTCCACGTAGGTGCGGCCCCGTGATGCAGAAGCTGCCTCCAAGCTGCTCTCGCAGGTGCAGGAAGCCCCTCTGGCTACATTGCATCACAGGTTTGAGTCATGCCCATCTCCCTGGCTCCGAGCGAGCGCAGGCACAGCTTTTTAACTTTATTAAAACACTGGCCAAGCTCTTCAGGTATGCAAAGTAGCTCCCTATGGCACTGCTTCATTTCCCTCATCCCCCCAAGCAATAGCTCTGTGTGTGTGTGTGTGTGTGTGTGTGTGTGTGTGTTTTCTCCATTTTGGGGGACTCTCTAGCTCAGCACTCCATTACTCTTTGCCTTTCACAATCTCCACATTTCCCCAATGATAATCATTATCCTGACTTCCAATATAATAGATTAGTTTAGCTTATATTATAAATTTATATAAATTGAATTATATAGTAAATATTTTTTTTGGCCTGGTTTCATTTGCTCGACATTATGTTTGTGAGATTCATTTATGTTATTCAGTGTAGCAGTTCATTCATTTGAATTTTTATATGGGATCACATGATATGCTTTCAAAAGTCAATGGGTATTTGGATTGTTTCTAGATTTTGGCTACTGCAAATAATGCTAATCTTGGGTATATATTACAGTACACTTGCATTTACATTTCTGTTAATTAAACACCTAGTAGTAGAATGGTAGATTCAAAATACCATGTGTTTTGAATTCATTAGTTACTGTCAGTTTCCCAAAAATGGTTTATTAATATAATGATCAAGAGTTCCAATTGCTCGTGTCCTTGCCAACCTCTGGTATTCACATCTTTTCAAAAGATTTTAGCCATTTTGATTGCTTGCCTAGAGGTAATTTATTGTGATTTTAAATTCACATTTCTTGGATGACTAATGAGATGAAAACCTTTTCATGTTTATTGGACATTTGAGTATCTTCCTTGGAAGTTCCTGTTTCATTCAGTCTTGTGCTTTGTTCAGCGGGTAAGAGTTTTGTCTTTTTTTCTTACTTATTTTTAGGAGTTCTTTATATACTCAGTATAAAAGAACTTATTGGTTAGATATATGGAAAATGTATTATCCTACTCCTTTCCTTCTTGTAAATAGTGTCTTTTGATGAACAGAAGTTTTACTTTTAATGTAGTCCAGTTTTATGTTTTCTTTTTTGGTCTGTGCCTTTTGTCTTTAAAAAATGCTGCTGCATACCCCAATATTATGAAGGTATTCTACTGTATTAGCACTTTGTAGAAACTTGTTTTTCTTTTCACATTATATCCACAATCTACCTGAAATTAATTTTTGCCTATGGCATGAGGTAGGCTGCAACAAAATTCATTTTTTATCCATTGGGTATACAGTTTACCCTGCCCCATTTAATAAAAAACACTGCCTTACCATCATTTGTCTTCAGTGCCCATTTTGTCACATATCAAGTGTCCCTATATGTTTGAGTCTGTTTCTGTGTTGTCTATTTTGTTCCAACTGTCTGTTTTTCTTTGCACCAGCACTACATAATCTTACATACTTTAGTTTTATGTCTTCATATTTGGTAGAATAAATTCCCCATCTTTGTTCTTATTTACTATTTTGAGCATTATTGGTCCTTTGACTTTCATATACACTTAGGTTCTTGGATTTTATTTGCGATTTAATATTGATCTTTTTATTTATGAATATAATATAGTCCCTTCATTTAGATATTTTTAAATTTCAGTTATACACACACACACACACACAAATAGATATTTGATTTCTATATAGAGATTTCTATGAATCTGAATGACTACAAAACTTTTTTCTCCTGTAACGGTATATGTTTTGACATATATCAATATTAATTCTTTCTTAAAATTCCTTTTATGTGTTCTTTGATTCAAATCATTGATGTTCAAGATCATTTGTCAAATTGTGTTTATTTGGTGTTTTGATTAGAATATTTCTAATGTTTTGGTTAAATTTAAATAACAATGAATGCTGCTTATTTTTCTGAATATACCTGTAAATGTATTTATATATCCAACTCATATTTTGTGAAAATAATTTTGATAAACTATTGAAACTTAAAAATATTTCTACTTTTTATTTACAGAATATAATGTTTGACAAAATAAGTTTTCTCAATCTATAGATAATATTAAATAAAATACATGGTTAATGAAAAAGGAATTTTATTTTATTTTTTAAATTTCTTTTACTTATAAATCATGTTTATTCTATTACAGTTGTCTCAATTTTTCACCCTTAACCCACCTCCACCCATCCCACCCCCAACCCCTGCTCCCACAGTCAATTCCCACTCTGTTGTCCATCTCCATGGGTCATTCATACATGTTCTTTGTATAGTCTGTTCCTCTTCTTTCCACCATTGACCTCTTTCCCCATCCCCTCTGGTCACTTTCAGTCTGCTCCATGTTTCCGTGCTTGTGGTTTGTTTTGTTCATCAGTTTATTTTGTTGAATAGAGTCCACTTATAGGTGAGATCATATGGTAATTGTCTTTCATCAACTGGCTTATTTCACTTAGCTTAATATTTTCCAGTTCCATCCATGTTGTTGCAAAAAGTAGGAGATCCATCTCTCTTTCGTTCTTTCTTAAATGCAGATTCATTTTATTTATTTTTTTAAATGTCAAAGTTAATTATAAAATACTAAAAAAATTTAAAACCATTATAAAGTCTCAGCAATTAAACCAACATGACACCAGCTCAGAAATAATCAAATAAATCAATGAAATATAATAAGTATTCTAGAGACAAATGTATATATCTGTCTAACAATATATGATTAAGTTGATATTTCAAATCAATGGGTAAAATAAGGCTCATTCAACAAATAAGGTGCATGGACCACTATTACTTGAAATAAAACAAATATAGAACCCTATTTCACACATTATACAAAAAATATTCAGGTGAGTTAAAAGTCAATATGTAGAATCTAAGGAGTTTTAGAAGAAAATAGAACTAATATTTTTCATGACCTGAAGTAAAATATTCAACCCCAGAAGCTCTGAAGTAAATATTGACAATATGACTATATTAAACATTTAACTATATAGTAATATACATATAAAAAAAGTTAAAGGACAAGGAATAGAATAGAAAAGTATTTGCAACACATCTAAAACATGGTTAATGGATTGTTTTGTTTTGTTTTTAGGGAAAGAAGTTCTACAAAATTTTAATCAATAAATAGATAAAGAATACCAAAATGTCATTTAAAGCGTTTTTTTTAAATAATAGAAATAGGCAAGAAATATACTAAAACAGGTTTAGAGTAAACAAATGGTAAAGGTACAATTAAAATAACATCACTGTCACAATCAGATTAATGAGTATTAAAAATATTGGTAATATCAAGAATTGGCAACTCTGAAAGGAACTGGGCATCATAGAAACTCTTTCTTCATCTTAAATCAGTCCCTTTAGCATATTTTGCAATGCTGGTTTGGTGGAAGTGTATTCTTTCAGCCTTCTTTAGTCTGGGAAACTCCCTATTTCGCCTTCCATTTTAATTAAGAGCCTTGGTTGCAGGCCTTTGCTTTTCATGACTTGGAATATTTCTTGCCATTCCCTTCTGGCTTGCAGTGTTTCTGTTGAGAAGTCAGCTGCTAGACGTATTGGGGCTCCAATGTTATGTTACTACCTCTTTCTCCCTTGCTGCCTTTAGGATTCTGTTTGTCTTTGATATTTGCCATTTTAATGATGATGTGTCTTAAGGTGTTCATCCAAAAACTTCTAAACAAAATGGAAATAAAGTTGACAGAAAATAAAACATTTCTTTAAAAAATGAGTTCACGTAACTACTTAGTGACAGAATAAGAGTGCAATGTCAGGCTTTCTGACCCCTTGTTATGTGATACTATTGTTAATGCTCTGCACTCTGCAACAGCTTAAGCATACTTACTAACCACAGAGCCAAGCAATGCCTGCTGCTGCTATTTCCAAGTTAAAAAATCTATATACAAGGGGAGACCACCCAAAAAACTGGAATTATCTTCTGGAGGGCAGGCCCCTTGTAATACAAGCTTCCCCCACAAAGTGAGTGTTCTAAGAACCCATCTGTATGAGTGTATCAGCTGGTGGTGTTACAAGAGGCTGCGTTTGGCTTTAGTGAATTTTTTTGAAGACTCTTTCAATGTGTTTGCCCATTTCATGATGGATGATTTAGGAGCACACCTGCCCACACCACACTGAGTATTCAGCACTTTTTGACCCAAAACAACATGATCCTTGTGCTCCACCTTCCTATTTACCCAATCTCACCCCAACTGACTATTTTTGTTTCCTTAGATGAAAAAAGTCCTCAAAGGGAAACGTTTTGCCAATGTGGAAGAGATGAAACAAAAAATGGCAGAAGCACCTTAAAGGCATCAAAATCAACAAGTTCAAAAATGGTTTTGAGCAGTGGTTAAAAATATCTCGATAGGTGTATTGCATTAAATGGAGAGTACTTTGAAGGTGACTGGAGTTTAAACATGTAAGAGTAAAAACACAATATTTAATCAATAAATTCCAGTTTTGTGGGTCCCTCCTCATATGTATAGATGTATCAGTATATATGTACATATGTTGCATAGAAAACCAAGGCACATGCATACAAACAACCAACAGTTTTATGAAACAACACTTAATTTTTCTAATAGCCATGAATTCTGAAAAGTTCTATTCTATTCTATTTATTTAGTTTAAAAGAAGTCCCAGGCATGACTCCATCAATTGATTTTATGACTGTGTTAATTTCTGTGAACAAGAGTTTGCTACCATCAATCTAATGTCAGCAAAAGTCCCAAGTCACAGGCGCAGAAAGAAGAAAAACTGTATTCAAGAGAACAGTTTGCAAACTGGGGGAAGGAAGCATCCTGGTGGAGACTGAAAGTGTACTCCACTGACAAAGGGGAGATGACCTTTTGAAAAGAAAGTTCCCTTCCTGGCTCCTAACTGGTCCATTTTTATGCAAATGAGGAATCCAAATTTGTACAGTCTAATTAGTCCAAATAGCACTGTCCTGATTGGTCCAAGTTGCACATTCTGATTGCTAGTTAATGGAATTGCTCTGATTGGTCAGTATTTATGTAAGTGAAGGTATACTAATGCAATTCCAATTATACCAGGCAGGTCTCAGTCCCTTGGTCAAAAGGCAATACCAGTAACTTCTTAATGGTTGTTTCAGACTGTAGGAGCACAGTGCAGAAGGCTGGCAGCTCAGTATGTAGATTTTCCCTGAAATGTAGCATGTTTGAGAGGCTTCTGTCAGCAATGTCCGCTAGACTCTAGTTATGAATTTGTGCCCATTGAACTATGAGGAGTCCTTCTTGGAAGATGTATTCCTTCTCAAGGTCCACATTCCCCCTCTTGATAAAAACCTGTCACAGACAGAATTGATGATCAATCAGGTCAGCTTGTCTCATGTTGGTAACTAGAGTGGTTGGGCTAACTGCTCTGGTTCCGTCTAGTCCCTTGGTGGGACTCCTGTGGTTGAACAGTGGCCAGTAGAGCACTAGAGCCATTTGATTACAAGAGGTCTTTCAAGCACCTGTCAAATTCAAGGAAATTTTAGTTTCCTGTAAAATGGCTAAATCAGTTTTTGAAGGGTTAACGTATAAATGAAGTGACTAAATTAATAACATCAAGATAAATCAGGGCTAATCCACAAAAGGTATTTAGCATCAGGGGTAAATATTTTAACTATTATGGATGACAAAAATGGAGGGGATGTCGTGGCTTAATTGATCATTTCTATCCTTTGCACAAACATTTTTCTAGGTTTTATAGTAGGATCAGGCACCTGATTATACAAAACATCAGTAGGTTGACAATGAAGATTATTAAACAAATTAGCACAAGGAATAGAACAATTTGCAACCCAGATATTAAAATAGCCCCAAGCCAAGGTGAGAGCCAGCTGAAAATATCAGAAAGCTTAAATCCTAACCAGTGGGCAGTGCTAAAGACAAAACTGGAATGCCCCTTAAGGGATCTTGCAAAGTTAAGGAGATTTTTTCTTATTCTACCTGGGAAGAAAGCAGGAAGTATTAGCTATGACAAAAACTATTCCTTGGGCTTCAAAAAAAATAGTCAAGCATAATTCTATTGTCAAGGACCACCCTGGATAAAGAATCTGAAGCTGTTTGCTACACTTAATGACTCTAGATGTTGAGTTAGCAGTTTGGTCAACAGCTCTGGTTAGATTTCACATGATTATGTCTGACTGAGTGGTGGCAAAGCCAGCCCATGAGCCTACCATTCCAAGTAAGGAATAGAGCCTATATTAATCTCAAAATTCTACCTGTCATCATCTTGGATCAATCAAGATTCAGCTAAATCTAAGAATGGTTGAAAGTAATGGGACTGACAGAGATCAGGAGCTATAACTAAAACCATTGTCTTATATGATTCCATTGGTGACATTTAAAGGTATATAAGAGGATTTATTTATGATATATATAAACTAGTATTGAAATTTAGAAAAAGCACCATTTACATATACAGAAGTACCAGAATCATTTGATTTACAGAGAGATATAATAATCTGTTTACCATGCAACTAGCTATTTGTGACATTTGTAATTGTTAATAAAACAAATTCTTTATGAACATAATATTAATGTATACCAAATTACAACAATTAATTAAGCAACTCAAATATTTAAGGTGAAGACCCAATATCCCCAAATTTTAAAGCATTTATCCCATTATCTGTGTAGATTTTACCCCGTTAGAAAAGAAATGTTAAATACTTTTTCTTTTTCAATAGCTCATTATGCTTTCAGCTGTTAAATGGACAATTAAATTTCTTTACCAATTTACCCATTTTTATGAATCTGATAGTCTTATTACAATGTTTAGGCTAAGGTAGGTGCTCTGAAGGACCCAATGAATTGGACTTCTAAGTTACAGGATATTGCTGGAATTGTACAATGAACCTCTCTTCCAGAAAGCCATGTGTCTGGTAGAAATATATTCCTGAAGCAGTGATGGAGAAGTAAAGATCAGCTGCCAATGTAGTCAGACTGTTCTCTAATTGTCACATAACAGTTTGACCTTCTATATTAAATTCCTTAGTGAACAGAACCAGGCCTCATTATTTTCATGTATCCTCTATAGCACATATTAAAGGAGAACAAACCATTTGGGTCTTCTTATTTCTTTTCCTCAGTCACTAAAACATTTTATATGGGCATGAATACAGTTTTTGATGGATAATATCAGGGGAAAATGTTTTTTATTTCTGTCCCAAGAAACTGCCAATCTATCACATGACACACTTTAACTCCAATAATATAATTTACAGAATCATTATTTCTTAAATTATGTTAAGTGTTGTCCATATTAAAGTTTTTATAAAATGTTAGGCTTATTTTTTTTTTGACATCACTTAAAAAGCATTGTCGTTTTTAAACATTGACATGAGGTCAAGACGAAGAATTCACAAAAGGAGTAATCTTCAAAATACTGAACTCTACAAAATTAGTCCTGAGAGTGAAGTAAGACAAGTTATAGCATTAATCTGGCAGGTTAATTACTATCGAGATATTACTCCTATCTATAGGAAATTTCCTCATATCTAAACTTTTCCCTTTTCAGTTTAAGGTATAGG
The DNA here is from genome assembly GCF_021234165.1 of Pteronotus mesoamericanus. Classification (NCBI taxonomy): domain Eukaryota; kingdom Metazoa; phylum Chordata; class Mammalia; order Chiroptera; family Mormoopidae; genus Pteronotus; species Pteronotus mesoamericanus. Next base: position 19,631 of record NW_026555054.1, on the reverse strand, counting down.
AAAAAGTGAGGGGGGTACCCCATCCTGCAGAGCCCCCCCAGCCACCATGGATGAGGAAATAAGTTATTGCAGACACTCTTGGTCTGCCAGGAAAAGGGGGTGGTGATTCCCTCTAGTAGAGAAGGGCCCAAGCCCTTCTCTTGAAGTGGCTTTTATTGAGAACAATATGCGTAGGGGTATACAGCATGCATGCAAAGCTTATCAATCAATGCCTAAAGGCTATGTTTACAGAAAGCAGATAGAGATCATAGATAACAATCAAAAGAACACAGAGATTTGCGTCAGGTCAGGGTCTGGTAGACAGAGTGGCGCCCATTTGGCCCTGAAACCCGGGAAGCTGTGATCTGATCCTGTGCTCGACCCCAAACATCAGTACTCATTAACTGGAGGGCATTGTTAGCAAAGTCAGTTTCATAGGGTTTAATGCATTCCTTTCCCAGGCCTAATTGCTCTCAGGAACTGCCTGATCCAGTTTAGGGCTGTACCTAGTATTGTTTCACTGAAACTGTCAGGCAGGTGGAGAGAGCAACCAAGAGATAAGGAGACTTCTTTCAGATAGAATGAGGACTCTGGCCATGACTGGAGTCCATAAAGCAGAGGGATGAGTGTCTTTTGCCCCTTTCTCCGTGTCTCCCAAGTCCTTCCCTGGTGGTCCCTATGCAACTGTGCCTGTCTTAGGTTGCCCCTGCCATCGAGGAGTCTTACCCATCCAGGCATCCCCTGGGGCCAAGTAGGGTGATGTGAGGCAGGCAGGGGCTGCACCAATGCCAGGGAGACAGGTTTTGTCTCCTCAGTGGCCTATTTTCCCAGGCCTCCTTGCTCAGTCCGGCCTTGGGGCCCTCTTGTCTGTCAGTGAGGCTAATGTCTCTGAAACCAGGCGGGATGGTTCCCAATAGAAAAAAAAATACATATTCTAAAATATTGATAAACATCATATACAACAGTTTTTCTTAATCATCAATTTTACTATACCATGCTGCTCTAAAACACTTCAATTGAAATACAGGTCCTTTCTACTTGAATAACTGATCAAATATAAACATAGGGGTTAAAATCCTTCTAGCAAGATAAAAGGAATGATTCATATTTAAAATGACATACTTTTCCTAAAAAAATTAGCAGCACTTCATTCTACCAGGTCATAAAATTTGGCTTCATTGGTCAGAAACAAGGAAAAATGCATATAAGTCCAAAACGGTACCTTGTACAAAGGAAATATGAGGCTACAACTCTTCCTGGATACCTAATTATTGTCCCCTTAGGTGGTTTATGAAATAACTGGGATGTCAACTTTGATGGTAGAGGAGTGTGCTGAATAGGGCTGTTTCCTGATATAGTGGCTTTACAGAAGGGTTTTGTAAAACCTACAGTAAAGTTGGGGTTGGTTGAAAATTTGCTAACGAGAATAACTATGGGATCATCACCTTTGCCAGATGTAGAGGCAGGCATCAGATGCCAATCCGTCATTCAGGCTGGTTCCCTGAGGAAGTTAAGCTTGAGAATACTTTATCATACTTCTATGCCAAGGTTTCCCATCTGCAGGGATTAAAACAGAAAAAAAATGAGAAGGTACTGTATAGTCAAGGGTTAATGACCAATATATACAATCAAAAACACAGGGAAGGTGTACAGCTAGTTCCAAGAGAATTAAGATAAATAATATACACCTAGGAGTATAATCATTGTGACAATAATGAAAGAAACATATGGATTATGCATAGAAGGAGTTGGCTTTACTGGCATGGTCCTAGATCTTGGGAAAGGCTTCTTATCTGAGCCATTATCTGCTCTAGATAAATTTAACTTAAGGCCCACTATATATAGAGGTGTCCAGTCAGGTCAATGAGGTGCAAGTATGGGAGCCATTTTAAATGAGAACATGAATTTGTCTGTCAATACCTTTTAACTTTGTAGTACAGGGATTTGCTAACAATAGCCAGGACGGTCCCTTCCACAAGGCTGAAATGAGTTCCTGTGGGTATGTCCTTTTTACCAGGCTGTATTTCCAGATTGTAGGCCATGATATTTGATGTCTTTTTCTCTAGGAGTGTGCTATAAAAAGATTGCTCTACAAGCTTTTAATTAATTCCAAGTGTTTTATAAGTTCTTTGCTATAGTCAGTAGGTCTTTTTAATAAGGAAGCTTCATACATTCCCTGATCTAGCCTCATAGGTCTTCCAGTAATAATTTTAAAAGTGGACAATCAATTTACCAAATGATGTAGATCTAGGTTAAGCAATACTAAGGGAATGGGTTTAGGTCAAATTAGATGAAAAGATTCAACAAGTTTTTCCAGTTGAATTTAGACTACCTCATCAGTTTGTTCTATAAAAACAGAGAGCTGGGTATGATTAGCACAATGGAAATGCTGCAATATTGGCCAAATTTTGCAAACCTGGTGTACAATTTGTCTTGTAAAATCAGTGCCCTGATTGCTGTGGAGCTGTGGGGGAAATTTTAAAGCAGGAAAAATTCTTTCTACACGTATTTTAGTAAGTTTTGCAACTGTAGCCCTTTGACATGGGAATGGTTTCACTCAATGAAAATACATACAAATCACTACTAATACAATTTTATCCTTGAGAAATGGGGGGAGGAGAATTTGATGAAAATCAACTTTCATAACCTTAAAATTCTAGCACATCAAATATGACTAGTTTAATTCCCCTCTTTTGTAAAGATTCCCTTACTCAAGTTATCTATTAAATCATGGTGACAATTAAAGCAATTATAGAAAGTTAAATTGTTGGAAGCAAAATTTAGCTCTTTTAGTATTAAGAAGGTTTGGTTTAACTAAGTAATCAAATATCTGATGATATATGGCACAGGAAATACTTTTAATAAAACATAAACAATTTACTTTCCCTTTTAATTTTTTCATTAAGAGCAGACCAATACTATTGGTAAACTTTGTCCCTTTAATAGAGAAAATCAGCCCTGGCTGGTGTGGCTCAGTGGATTGAGTGCCAGCCTGTGAATCAAAGTGTTGCCAGTTCAATTCCCAGTTGGGGCACATGCCTATGTTGTGGGCCAGGTCCCCAGCAGGGGGCGTATGAGAGCCAACCACACACTGATGTTTCTCTCCCTCTCTCCCTCCCTTCCCCTCTCTAAAAATAAATAAAATCTTAAATAAAAGGAGAGAAAATAAAATTCTAATTTTGCATCAGTGTCCTACTTTTGATATTAAAAGAAATTACTAACTTAAATCAGTTCCAATCTTAGCTTACCATACATTAGATTTCTTTTTTAAAATTCCTATTCCAGGAGAATCGAGATAGTGGAGAAGTGAGTGGAAGTCACACTGACCTCCTCCCAGGACCAACCTGAAATTACAATGAAATTGTGGAGAAATCACCTGGAACAAACAACTGAACAAGAGTGAGAGAGGAGCCTTATAACCTTGGAGAGGGAAGAATCGGCTTTAGCACAATCTAACTGGCAAGGAGTGCGGTACAGACCTGAGAGGGCGGGTGGGGCGCCCATGGGCGGGAGCACCAGAAGGATATTGAAATGGCCAGTTGGATCCCCCTGAGAAGAGCAGGATCTAAACCAAAAGTGGGGGTCTCTAGCCCACAGGACCAGGGCCCAAAAAGTACACAGAAAACAGCCAGCTTCGAAAAGCGGCAGGGTTGCTCTCTGCCAGAGACAGGTGGCTAGAGGCGCAAAGAACTGTTTAAAGGGCCAATGCATATTTATTTGCGGCCACCTACCCTGGTCTCTGGTAAAGGCGGGGGCAGAGTGGGCTAGAGACGCCTGAGGAGAGACTAGAGAAGGAGGCTTTGGGGAGAGAACTGAGAGAGTAGCCGGCAGGATCTCGATGCTGACTCATCCCCCATGAGGCAGTAGCCCTCTTGCTCAGGCAGAGACCACTCCCACTAAGCAGCACCAGCGTCAAAGGACCCAATAGCCACACCCTGAGGTGGGATTCCACCCTGCCCTGTGCTGTCTAAGCTGACTGAGTGCAGGGTGGCAGCCACATACAGTAGATCCCTGGCTAAAGGGGGCGCAGAGAGGTGTGGTGATGCTTGAGGAGAGACTAGGGACAGAGGCTTTGGGGAGAGAATGGAGAGAGTAGTCATCAGGATCCTAATGCTGACTCCTCCCCCTTACGGCAGCAGCGTGAGAGGACCCAATAACCCCGCCCCCAGGAGGGACTCCACACCACCCTGAGCTGTCTAAAGGGACCTGCTGACTGCAGAGTGACTAGATTAACAGCTGAAGGAGACAGCCACAAACAGTAGATTACTGGAAGTCTGGAACAGACTGCCTAAGGTCAGACAAGGTCAACATCTGACATCATTAGAGGCAGATCCATAAAGTAAAAGCAGCAGTTTCCAACCATAGAAGTTCACGCAACAAAGTCAGGAAATCAAGAGATCAACTTAAGAATCAGAAGCAAAAGAGAAGAGTCTCACAAATAATGGGAAGACAGAGAAACACCCCCTAGTTGAAGGGAAAGGAGGAATCCACACAAAGAGAAGTAAATGAAAGAGAGACAAGTAAACGATCATACATTGAGTTCAAAACAATGGTTCTAAGGAAGCTCAATGAGCTCAGTGAGCTCAGAGAGAATTACTAAAAACTACAGGGAAACTACAAGGAACTTACTTCAAACTATATCAGCATGAAAAAGGACATAGAAACTATAAATAAGAGACAAGAGGAAATGAAGAATACAATTTCCGAATTGAAGAACACAGTAGAAGGAATCCAAAGCAGGCTAGATGAAGCTGGGGACCGAAACAACGAGCTCGAGGACAACATAGAAAATAGTTCCCAAAAAGAGGAAGAAAATGAAAAAAGACTCAAAAAGCATGCAGAGGCATTTAGGGAAATGCAGGACAACCTGAAACATAATAATATCCATATAATAGGGACACCAGAAGGAGAAGAGGAGGAAGGGAGAGAGAACCTGTTTGGAAAATAATGATGGAAAACTTCCCTCATTGGAGGAGAGAAAAAGTCACACAAGTTCAGGAAGCACAGAGGGTCCCATTCAAGAGGAACCCAATGAGGCCCACTCCAAGACACATCATCATTAAAATGGCAAATATCAAAGACAATCAGAGAATCCTAAAGCAAGCAAGGGAGAAAGAGGCAGTAACATAAAAGGGAGCCCCAATACAGCTAGCAGCTGACTCCTCAACAGAAACACTGCAGGCCAGAAGGGAGTGGGAAGAAATATTCCAAGTAATGAAAAGCAAAGGCCTGCAACCAAGACTGCTCTATCCAGCAAGGCTCTCAATTAAAATGGAAGGCGAAATAAGGAGTTTCCCAGACAAAAGAAGGCTAAAAAAATAGCCCTCCACCAAACCAGCATTGCAAGATATGTTAAAGGGACTGCTTTCAGAAGATGAAGAAAGAGTCTATAAATACCCTTTTCCTTTCAGTTACCAATACATGCTTTTGCCAATATTTTTAATACTTACTATCTGATCGTGACAATGATGTATTTTGTTACTTGATTATTTGTTGAAACTAAACCTGTTTCTGTATATTTCTTGCCTATTTCTATTATTTTTAAAAAGCTTTAAATGACTTTTTGGTGTTTTTAATTCATTTTTTTGATTAAATGTTTGCAGAATTTATTCCCTAAAAAACAAAACAAAACTATTAACACTTCTTTAGATGTGTTGCAAATACTTTCCTATTCTATTACTTGTCCTTTACCTTTTTTTATATGTGTATTACTGTATAGTCTCAAATGTTTAATATAGTCACATTGTCAATATTTTACTTTGTAGCTTCTGGGTTTGAATATTTTACTTCAGGGTAAGAAAAATACTATTTTGTATTTTCTCCTAAAACTCATATTGATTTTTAACTCACCTGAATATTTTTTGGTATAATGTGTGAAATAGGGTTCTATATTTCTTTTATTTCAAGTAATAGTGATCCATGCACTTTATTTGTTGAATAAACCTTATTTTCCCCCATTGATTTGAAATATCAGTTTAATCATTTATTACATTGTTGGACAAATATATACGTTTGTTTCTAAAATGCTTATTTTATTTCATCAATCTACTTGATTATTTCTGTTCTGGTGTCATGTTTTAATTACTGAGATTATATAATGGATTTAAATTTTTTAATATTTTATAATGGATTTTGACATTTAAAATATGAATAAATAAATAAATAAATAAATAAAATCTACATTTAAAATAAAAGGAACTCCTACCTTTTGTGACAACATTGATGGAACTGGAGAATATTGTGTTAAGTGAAATAAGCCAGTCAGTGAAAGACAAAAACCGTATGATCTCACCTATAAGTGGAATCTATTTAACCAAATAACAAACAAAATAAACCACAGGCATGGAAACATGGAGCAGACTGAAAGTTACCAGACAGGATGGGAAGGAGGACAATGGTGGAAAAGAGGGGAAGGGACTAAACAAAGAACATATATGAATGACCCACGGACATGGACAACAGTGTGGGAATTGACTATGGGAGCTGGGTGGGGGATGGGTGGAGGAGGGCAAAGGGGGAAAAATTGAGACCACTGTAATAGAATATGTATGATTTAAAAAAAAAAAAAACACAAAACTCCCAGCACAGAAAAGCTCTGGACTGCAGTTTCACAGGAAAAGTTTACAAAACATTTAAGGAAGAGCTAACTCCTATCCTTCTCAATCTATCCCAAAAAATCCAAAAAAAGGGAAGACTCCCAAACAATTCTTATGAGAGCAGCATAATCCTAATCCCAAAACCAGATAAAAACACAACAAAGAGAGAAAACTACAGGCCTATCTCGCTGAGTAACACAGATGCTAAAATCCTCAACAAAATATTGGCAAACTTCATCCAGCAATATGTTAAAAAGATCATATAGCATGATGAAGTGGGGTTCATCCCAAGGATGCAAGGATGGTACAATATACGCAAATCAATAGGCATAATATATCACATAAACTAAAGGAAAGACAAAAATCATATGATCATATAAATAGATGCTGAAAAAGCATTTGATTTGGTACAGTACCCATTTATGATAAAAACACTCAGCAAAGTGGGAGTAGAGTGAGCAAAGCTCAACATAATAAAGGCCATATATGAGAAACCTACAGCCAACATCATACTCAACGGGCAAAAACTAAAAACTTTCCCACTTAGATCAGGAAAAAGACAAAGGTGTCCGCATTCACCACTTCAATTCAACATAGTATTGGAAGTTCTAGCCACAGTGATTAGTCAAGAAAAATAAATAAAATGCATCCAAATTGCAAAGAGGAAGTATAACTGCCATTCTTTGCAGATGACATGATAGTGTACATAGGAAGCCCTATACACTTCATCAAAAACTACTCGACCTAATAAGTGAATTTGACAAACAGTGGGATACAAAGTCAATATTCAGAAATCAAAGGCATTTTTGTATATCAACAATGAAATATCAGAAACAGAAATCAGGAAAAAAATCCCATTGGCTATAGCAACAAGAAAAATAAAGTACCTAGGAATAAACCTAACTAAAGAGGTAAAAGGCCTGTACTCAGAAAACAACACAACCCTGAAGAAAGAAATTGAGGAAGACACAAGTAAATGGAAGCATATACCATATTCATGGGTTAGAATAATTAACATCATCAAAATGTCCATACTATCCAAAGCAATCTATAGATTCAATGCAATCCCTATTAAAATACCAATGATGTATTTTGCAGATATAGAACAAATATTTCAAAAATTTATATGGAACCATAAATGAACCTGAGTAGCCTCAGAAATTTTGAGAAAGGAGAACAAAGTAGGAAGTATCACAATACCTGAAATCAAATGATATTACAAGGCCACTATAATCAAAACACTTCAGCTCTGGCTGGTGTGTGGCTGAGTGGATTGAGTGCCGGCCTATAACCCCAAAGGTCACTGGTTTGGTTCCCAGTCAGGGGACATGCCTGGTTTGTGAGCCAGGTCTCTAGTTGTGAGTGCGAGAGGCAACTGATCAATGTACCTCTCAACACATCCATGCTTCTCTCCCTCTCTTTCCCCCTTCCTTCCCTTCTCTCTAAAAATAAATAAATAAAGTATTTTAAAAACTTAAATATATTTTTAAAAAACCACTCTGGTACTGGCATAAGAAGAGACACATGGATCAATGGAACAGAATAGAGAGCCCAGAAATAAACCCATGTCTCTATGGTCAATTAATATTTGACAAAGGGAGCAGGAGCATAAAATGGAGTAAAGGTAGCCTCTTCAACAAATGGTGTTGGGAGAGCTGGACGGCTACATGCAAAACAATGAAACTCGATCATCAACTTATACCGTACACAAAAATAAACTCAAGATGGATAAAAGACTTAAACGTTAAGTCGCAACACCATAAAAGTCCTAGAGGAGAACATAGGCAGGAAAATTTCAGATATTCCATGCAGCAATATTTTCACCAATATGTCCCCTAGAGAAAGGGATAAAAAGGAAAGAATAAATAAATTAGACTACATCAGATTAAAAATCTTCTGCTCTGCTAAAGAAAACATCAGCAAAATAAAAAGGGAACTAACCGTATGGAAAAATATATTTGCCAATGATACCTCTGACAAGGGTTTGAGCTCTAAAATATATAAAGAACTCACATGACTCCACTCCAGGAAGACATACAATCTGATTTAAAAATTGGCAAAGGACCCGAATAGACACTTCTCCAAGGAGGACATACGCAGGGCCCAGAGACATATGAAAGGATGCTCAGCATCACTAGCCATCAGAATAATGCAAATTAAAACCACAATGTGATACCGCTTCACACTAGTCAGAATGGCCATCATCAACAGATCAACAAACAAGTGCTGGTGAGGTTGTAGAGAAAAGGGAACCCTAGTACACAGTTGGTGGGAATGCAGGCTGGTGCAGCTACTGTGGAAAACAGTATGGAATTTTCTCAAAAAACTAAAAAGGAACTTCCTTTTGACCCAGCGATTCCAATGTTGGGATTATACCCTAGGAATCCTGAAACACCAATTCAAAAGAACCTATGCACCCCAATGATCATAGAAGCATTATTTACAATAGCCAAGTGCTGGAAACAGCATAAGTGCCCATCAGTAAATGAGTAGATCTAAAAACGGCGGTACATTTACAAGGTGGAATACTATGCAGAGGAAAGAAAAAATGAACTCCTACCCTTTGAAGCAGCATGGATGGAAATGGAGAGCATGATGCTAAGTGAAATAAGCCAGGTCGTGAAAGACAAATACCATATCATGCCACCTATAAGTGGAACCTAATCAACAAAATAAAGAAGCCAGAAAAATAGAACTAAAGACATGGAAATTAAGAACAAAATGACAGAGACCAGAGGGGAGGTTTGAAGAGGAATAATGAGGGAAAGAAAGGGAAGTATTGTCAAGGAACATGTATAAAGGACCCATGGACAAGGAAAACGGGGCGGGGGGAGGATTGAATGCAGGAGGGAGGTGGGCAGGGCAGGGCAGAGTAATGGGGGGAAAAGGAGGACAAGTGCAACTGAACAAAAATTTAAAAATAAATTTTTAAATAAATCATCAGAAGTAAAAAAAAATTATAAGTAAATAAATGATCCATAAGTTAAAAAAAAAGAATTTCTTAGTTTTAGGTTTTCTTTTACATCTGTGTGCCACCAACTATATTCAAAGGATTTTATATATATCCAACCCTTAGTCATCTTGAAAAGCAAGGTTTTATTATCTAGTTTTACACATGGAAAAATAGAAGTTTAGAAAAGTGAAATGATTTGCTCTAGGTCCCATTATGAGTGAAAAGCAGAGTTGGGATTTGAACTTACATCGTTCGATTCATGGGGCCTGGTTAGGAGTGTGATTAAGTTACACTGCTATATGTCCAGGAACTATTGCTATCTCAACCAAACAAAAATAATGTCCAAAATAAATGAACTGAATTGAAAATATGCACACTTTCAATAAAGTCAAGTTGTAACCTAATTTTCCTGTAAACTAAAATCACTGTTATCAAGGGAATGTCTGTATGTTGTATTCCTCTATTTACTTAGGAATTCATCTCAAATTTTGAAACTTTTTTTTGAAACTTTGGTTTAAAACATAGTATTTGCAAAGTTTTCACCTTTGTCTTACAGTTTCTGACTATATTGGGTTTCTACCTTGCTGCAGTTTTTAAAACTCTAAAGAATTTTTTAAACATTTTATTTATTTTTGAGAGTGGAAAGGAGGGAGAAATAGAGGGAGAGAAACATCAATCAGTTGCCTCTTGCACAGTCTCCAACTTGGGGCCTGGCTCACAACTCAGGCATGTGCCCTAACTGGGAATCAAACCAGCAACCTTTCAATTTGTAGGTTGGCTCTCAACACACCGAGCCACACCAGTCAGGGCTCTGCCTTCCTGTATTTTTAAGGCTTTTCATCCATAGATGGCATGGAGAAGGCAGAGAGATATTTTCATGCAAACTATGTGCTGTATACTAACATGGAAATATTTCTATCACATAGGCACATGTGTGCTTCATGTGAATGACATTTTATCCTTTCCATATAAAATTTCTGTTTTTCTCCTAATCTTACAAAGGAAACACAACCAGAAGCCAAATTCAATTTTATCTCCATATTTCTCCAACAAATTTGCAATTAATTCTTTTTAAACCCTTTACTAGTATGAATTAAGAGAACAACAGCAATATGTAGAGATACAGCTAAAATGTCAGTATGTCAATTACTGTGATTTTATTAGTTATTAAAAGTATATTAATATGTATTTCTTTAGCCTTCTACTGTATTTTGTTCACAGAAACCGCTAAAAAATTTACTATAAAGCAGCTTTCAAATAAATTATTACATTTGAAATTTTTCACAAGCTTCAAGTTTTGTTCTATAAATATCTATGCAACAATTCCTGATTTTAGTTGAGAAATGTAAATTAAAACTACAATGAAATTCCAGTAAACAGTAAAGGGTAACGGAGGTCAAATATACAGTGATGGAAGCTCTGACTTCGGATGGTAGGCACACAATGCAATATACAGGTGGTGTATTATAGAATTGTGCACTTGAAACCTAAATAATTTTATTAACCAATGTCACTCCAGTAAATTTAATTTTAAAAAAAAAACAAACATTCCACATGTTGGTGAGGATTTTAGTAACTAGGATTTGCATAACTGCTTGTGGGAGGATAAATTAGTCCAATAACTTTGGAAAACTGTATAACAGTAGTTACTAAAACTAGACATACCAAGTTCCACTGCTTGGCATATAACTCACAGAAATAGATACATGTTCTCACCAAAAAAGTATATTTGAATGTTTATAGCAGAGTAATTAATACTTGTCAAAGTTGAAACAACATATATGCCCATAAACAGAATTTAAAAATAATTATGTGCAAAAGCATGGCTGAAATTTACAAACAAAATATTGAGTAAAATAAGTCAAACACAAAAGAGTACATACCATAAAGCTTAAAAACAAGAAAAAGTAACCTATGGTTTTAATACATGCACAAAAATACTTATATACAAATGTTCATAGCAACATTATTCATAATAACCAAAAAGTGGAAACAACCCAGTGCATCATCTGATGAATAAATAAATGTGATATATCCATTCAATGGAAACTATTCAGCCATAAAACGAATGAAGTACTGATACATGCTACAGCATAGATGAACATTGAAAACATTTTATTAAGTTAAAAAGCCAGACACAAAATGTTTCATATAATTCCATTTATATGAAACATGAGGAATAGACAAATCCATAGATACAGAAAGTAAGTTGGTGGTTTCCAGAGGATAAAAGGAATGGGGGATGGCTGATTAATGTGTATAGGGTTTCTGTTTAGGATGATGAAAATTTCTTGGAATTAGTCATGATGGTTCCACAACATTGTGAATATACTGAAAACCACTGAATTGTTCACTTTAAAATGGTTAAAATAGTAAATTTTATGTTATGTGGATTTTATCTCAATAATAAAAAAATAATTAAAAACAAAACCCCTAATCTGTGGTTTTTAGAAATAAGGATAATACTTTTGGTTCAGCATAGTAGTGACTGGAAGAGGACATGAGGGCGTTTTCATTTCTTGATCTGGTTAGTGGTTACACGGATGTATTCACTTTGTAAAAATTCATGGAGACATGCCCTTATGATCTGTTTGTAATATATGTTATGTTTCATTTTTAAAGTTATAAAATAATAAGTTTTCCAAGTAAATTGTTGAAATATATAGTTTTTAAAATAAATCAAGAAATGATTAAAATACATACAATACAGCATCAAAACTTATCTAAGTGCTTATTGAATTGAATAATCCATTGATGGTACAGAAGAAAATCAAATAAAAAATGAATTAGCAACTTCAATGGCATGGATGAAATACAGTTAGTTTAAAAATACTTCAAAGAATATTTGGAATAGAAATAATTAAAATAACTAACTACTAAGATTATGTCTTATATGCAAAATAATCAACAGCATCTAATTTGATCATATATTGGCATTTCATAGGCAGGGCCTAAAATCGGAGTACTTTTCACTTCTTACTTCTGAAAGTCAGATGGTGTTAGACAGGTGACCAATGTTGCAATAACATCTCTTTGAAGCTTTCATATTGCTAATTGTAACTGGAAAATACTGGGCATGTTTCAAAATCGCCATTGTTTGTTTACCCAGATGTTGTTGACCAAAAACACTTAAGAAAAGTCCAAACAGTTGGCTATATAGACCAAATTTAACCTCTTTTCATGTTTAAATTTTACATTCTCATTTATGTTTTTGGGAAGAATATTCAATAATTTTTGCAAAGCCAGGTAACATTTTATCTTTGAGGAATATTTTTTTCTCCAAAAGATGAGCGACAACCAGAATCAATTTGCAAACAAGGTCTCTGCAGTGAGTTTTTACAATATTCAGTATATTTGGTATGTAGATTCGGCAGTGAAAAGGGACTATCTATCCTATGTCTATTATCAAAATCAAATATAATACAAATCTTCCAAAATTTTAAAGTCTCCTCTAAAGACTTGATGTTAAAAATGAACTTAAATGCTATAAAATGAGATTAATCACCAAGATTGATAAATACAAAATCTGATTTCATAACAGAAATGAATCTCTTTGCTTGCAATGAATTTGTCCTTCACTCCTTTCCACAAGCCCTCTTTGTTATCTAGTAAAGTAGTACAACTAGCCCAGACTATCTCCATTTTCAAGGTAGCCAAATTTCTAAAGTTGTAATTGCAAACACTTATTTTAATAATGCTCCCAAGTCCTATTTCTCTGTAAGTACATAAAAGACAGTGGAATTTCCAAGTGAGAAAGTGAGTCCTCAAATAAAAAAAGAGAGAAATAAGTTTTACTTAATCAACATTTTAAAATATGAGGCAAAAATAATAAACATATTACATCTCTTTTCTCCTTTAATATGTCATGGCACCTGATAAAATTCTTATTGATATTATTGATAATTAACAATAATTAGCTGTAAGAAATACAGGAACACACATAACTGTGAGTTACGGGGAAAAATGTTGCATTTCCTTAGAGACACTGAGTGGTAAGTTTAGCAATAACTAATGCTAACATGAATTGGTAGGGAAAAAATACTCACTCTGACCAGCAGCAAATATTCTAAAACTGGAGCTAGCCTGGAATGAACTGTTGCTCTGTTCACTGAGTCATTGCTTGTGGATTTTCCATTTGAGCTCTCTGTTTTGGCTGATTTCCCCACAAAGACATGTGACCAGCTTCCTTCTTCCACATCCAGTGTAATGTAGTCTCTACTGCAGTTATATCCCTCCATTGTATGTGTAAACAGGAAAGGGAAATAGATCCTGATAAAGATGGATTTCTTGGCCTTATTCCGAAGTGAGAATGTCTGAGAGTTGAAATGTCTTTGTTTTTGCTACCACTTGTAATTGTTTCGCATCTTGGAGATTCAGAGTAGCTTGTCACTGAAGTGTTTTATTTCCTGTGATGGGCTTTGCTCCCCTTTCCAAGTGGGTTAAGGTACTTCAATTTTATTCAGATCTTAAATGCTTGCTTGATAATTACCCTGACCCTCACCACAATTGGTGAATTCTCAGGATTCTCCATGCTAAATTCCAGTTCTCAGTCCTAAATATCACATGACATTCATATACCCTTCTTTTCAACTAATGTAGCTATATGAAATAATTATTTTTAAATTAAGGTCCTTGTTTTTTTGTTTCAGAAAATTAAATGGTTTTGTGTCTGAGGAATTTTATTTAGCTTAATTCCATTTATTTAAGCATATAGTTTCCTCATGTGAAAATAACATATTTGTCTTATATGATTTCCAAAAGATCGTTATTAGATATGTTATTACATATGGGATTCCCATCTAGAATAAAAAAAATAAAAAGAATTTAAAATTTATTTCCCAAAGGAAATAATTATTTAATTATTTAAGCTACCACTTAAAACTTTATATTTTAATAGGATACTTTACTCTAATTGCTGTATCCTAAATTAAATTTTAAATTAGAACTTTTTGAAATAGCTTTTGATAATCTGTGCATTGAATTTTCCTCATTACAATTTTTAGTCCATACCCTGAGAATTATAACTGCTCTATTTAAAACTATATTATTCCAAATGTAACTATTTAGAACTTGCTTATACATTATTTTTCATTGCTTGATTTTGGTTTCTCTGTCTAAATCATAATGTGTGAGCACAAGGAGAAAACTTGTCAAATATGTGCTCAAAAATGTTTGTCATAGACACAGACAACAGTATGGTGGTTACCAGAGGGAAGGGAGTTAAGGGTTAGTAAAAGGTAATAAAGGGGACCAAATACATGGTGATGGAAGATGATGTGACTTCGGGTGGTTGGCATATAATGCAATATACAGATCATGTGTCATAGAAATGTGCACTTGAAACCTACGTAATCTCAATAACCAATGTCACCCCAATACATTTGATTTTTTTAAAAAAGGAAAAAACTGAGTGAATTGATGAAATTTACTTTTGTGTTTTATCTCATGGTGCCTCACACAGTAGGACTCAATAATTACCTGCTGTTTTATAAGTTGGTAACAATAAGAGATATTCCTAAGGGATTCACACATTATTAGTGCTCTTGAGAATCATTATCTGCTTTAAAATATTGAATTATTTTCTGTAGCTAAGTGACAGATAATGTGCTTTTCAGTTCCATAAATATCAGCAGAAAAATAGAATGAGATGAAGTGTTCTGTTGACAATGCAGGACAGCAAATTCACCATCAAACAAAATGTAATTGCTAGATAGTTATTTATGTTACTTAATTCACTCTTTCACTTTTTCTTTGGGCTCCATTCCTTCTGAGTTATCACCATTAGTGATAAGGATAACAATGAAAAAGAGAAAATGTTAGGAGAAAATACAAACATAAAATAATATGTATGTAGATAACAGAGAATGTGGTTCCTATGACCAAGTTCCCATACCAGGTTAATTAGTGATGGGGATTATGAGCAAGAAGCTCCAAGGATCACATGGAAGTTAGTTTTGGACAATCCTAGTCCTATCTCTTCCAATCTAAGAAAAATTCAAGTAAAACTCAATCTAACAAAGTTAATATTGAGGAATTATTGAAATTAATGACTAAATAGCATCTCCTAACTTATAGCAAAATGAATATATTATTAAGTACCACATAAAATATCCAATGGAATATCCATAGTAGGGAAGAGAGTAGTAAGAAAGAAGTGTCAGAGAGAGGTGACAGCTCATTTTGATGCAGAGTATTCTAAGAGGGTACTGTATGAGGTTGAAGAAGTCTGTAAATACTCAAAAGCAAACAAGAGCGCAAATATCAAATGTGAATCTGAGAACATATGAGGGAGCCAAGGGAGATAAAATGGTCTATGCTGTCTAATAGTGTGTATTTAGGGATAACTGAGACTTACCATTTCCCAATGAATTACCATGCCCGAAACTAGTCTTTTTCCCTAGTCTATTGAAAAAATACCTAAACTTGTTGTTAATGACTGTAATTTACAGTGTCTAAGATATCCTTATAAATCATTTTTGATCTTTTTCTGATGGATGTCCCAAATATAAATGAGTTACCCAGTTATATTTTCTCAATTTGGGAACATCTCCAATTATCTTTCCCTTCCTGACACAACTCCAGTCCTAGCTTTTATTACTGAACCCTGACATTATTGTAATAGGCTTTTAAATGATTTTCCTATCTCCCTAATTAAATCCACATTGTACATGTTTACTACATTAAACTTTCTACAAGAGCAGGACAAAAGTAGATTTACAGTTGTGAGTTCAGGAGTTTATTCTTGTGTTATTATTTTCCATACAAACAACTGAAAACCTACGTTTGCCCTGCCCTGCTTAATCATCATTTGACTTCCTTTCTTAGATATTTTCACTGGCTCTTCTCCAGAGTTTGTTTCCATAGGAAAGTCTAACCCTAACACACAGCACTTACCAAACATGAGCTCTGTATTTGAGCTAGGTTGTCTTTACCACTGTTGTGTGGTCACTTTTATTCCAAAATTTTGTGCTTCTCTCCTTGGCTGGAATTCATCTACTCTCTTCTCTACATAACTACATATAACCATCCATTAAAGCATAGCTACTGCCCCTCCTTTTCCTCCAACCCATTAATTTGGTGTCTGAAAACATGTTTGCTGCCATTATTTAGCTATGAAATGTTTACTGTATAAATTCCTATGTCCTCTCTAAAATGAAGACGCAGCTCACCTTTTACTCTTCTAATCTATATCCCCAGTACTATACATTTTGTATGTAGTGAGTAAATTAACTTGAAACATACAATAAGGTCCCTTGCTTAAAAATTGTTACCAAAAGGCCATCAATTCAGATTTGACAAATATAAAAAAGTCATTTGTAATAAGTGATTTGCTTCTTATATGTAACTGTGTTCTTTCAAAGTGGTTAGATAATCTGTTCTCTAAATCCCAAATATACATTCCACTTCTTAAAAAATTGCTAAGCAAATCTTCTGTTCTAAAGCAATATATACATAAATTTTATGTCTTACATTTCAATTATCCTGTATTTCGAGTGAGCTGTATCTTAATTAAGTTTTATTACCAAATCATCAAGTGGATATGTTTGGTATCAGTAATTACTAAGGGATTATGAATATTCCCAAACAGGGAGTTAATCAATGCTTTACCTGGAATCAAGGAATAGTCCGTAAGTACCGTTATACCAAACCCTTCTCTTATTTTTCCTGGATGGGAATAGGAAGCATTTAATTCACAGAGAATAATGATCCTCACGTCCTATTAAGTTTTACATCTACTATTCAAGGCTATCAATTATGTAATACTACAATGAGATAATGGTAAAAATGTCAAGATTAACATATTTTAACTCTTTATGAGCGTGTCCAACAGAGACCCTTGGACCCAAACCTTCCTGCAAAAACGTTTTCAATTGGCAACATTTTAACAAAACCAAGACTGAAGAGGCACAATAGGCAAATGAGATAATGAACATTAAAGCATGTCCCATTATTTTTTAAAGGGAAAATTTATGCCAACACTAAGAGAAATGTAACAATTTGTAGTCACACTTCTGATTGTGATTTCATGCCATTTTTATCATTATGTTGGGAAAATGATATTGAAAGAGAAATCTTTTGAACAAACTTCATGAAAGAGACCATGTGAACCCACACAATTACAAGATTATCTTCAAGGAAAGTAAAATTTGTTCTTTGGCAATTCCACAGAATATATCGAAAGTGCATTTTCTGATAGTGTTTAATGGGAGGAATAAGAATAAGGGATTAAAGAAACAAAGTGAAAGGATTTTAAAATATTTTATGGTTATGTATCTTAACAGATGCCTATGACCTGCATGTTCACCCTAGGCGTCTGCCTTCCTATCTGTAGGAGAAGGAGAATATATTTAAGAGGACATAATGACCACCCATTTCCAAAATGGACTTAAAAATCTTTCCAAATGTTGAGGGAGAACTTTAAATGTTTAGAAACAATAAAACGCTGATCACTTGTTTGAAATACAAATTTATGTATACCTTTTCTTTTTCACAAAATGAGTACAACCAATGTACAAATTAGAAAGACAGTACAGATGCATTTCAAAGTGGCAAATGTTAAAGTGCACTGCCAAACTGCTATTATAATTGTTATCCACAAAATCTACATGCAAAAGGTAGTGGGTTAGAATGTTTCAGAGCAATAGTGTTTGTTAGCAGAGCTACATGGTAAAAAATTTAGAAAAGTAAAAGTACATATCTCACTAAAATCTTACATAAAATACCTGCATTATTATTGACTCAAATATAAACAGAATGACATCTAAATCCAGAAAATAATTTCTCAATGCACACTCAGACTTGCAGTAAATTTTGTGACCAAAAAAAGGGAGGGGGTGAGGATAAAGACTGAGAGATGGTGACTATGAAAAAAATCTAATTAAAATTTTTAAAAAGAGACCATGGCAAGTACTGGTGTGCACATGTTAGAGAACAGGTTGAAGGGGGAGCAGAGCTGGCAGAAAGTAAGAAACATCAATGTAGGTGGAACAGAACAAATAGCTATAAACAAAACTGATCATGAATCTCAGAAAAGTAGAATGAGGAGGAGTTTTTCCATGTTACTAAATAAAATTCTTTTGTAATGTAATATAAGTTACGTAGATTTTAATATGAGTTTAGTGAAATCTTGGCCACAATAATCTCACAATATTGTGAGAATCAAATATAACATTTGTGAAAGTGCTATATAAAGTGTAAAATGCTCTACTCATGTAACACAGACACTATTTAGTAAAAATGCAAACAAAACTTCTTATTCCAACTCTAGGGAAGGCTCACAATGAGCTCTTCAGAGGGGGGGGGATCTCACTCTGATCCATTCCCAGGTTTTCTTGTAACTGTAGGCTTTACAGACATTCTATGGGCTGCCTTTGAGGACAAAGCAAAGATACTACAATGTGGTCTAATAGACGAACATGGGGCAATGTCATACAAGAATTGAGAAAAATTCTTCTTAATCTGGGAAAAAAAGAGATTTCCTTTCCTGCTCCTTAACTTACATAAACCTTTATTGACTGCACAACTGTGATACTTAATTATGCTAATTTATGCTCTTTGAGGAAGGAATGAGAGAGGCAAGAAATATGATTTACTAAAACGTGCCAAAACATGTAACATTTTCTGTCTGACACTAACTACTGGGATAGAAAAAGAAGTCTAAGATGCACCATGTTTATGTACACTGCACTGAGTATTTTACAGTTAGGGAACTGAGGCTTAGTGAGACTAAGTAACTTATTTAAGGCCACTTATTCAACAAACAAAGTCATTTTTTTCTGGGACTCAGTTATATCAAAGCCCTGGCACATTCCACAACACAGTCTTACATAAAAAAAAAAAGAGGCTATAAAGATAAACAGATAAAAAGAACCAGCCCATATTTTTAGCTTCCTATTTCCAAGCTCTACCATTAAGTTTTAGAAGTGCTTTGGCACTGTGTAAAATTTCCATTATTTTTAAAGTCAAACAGCAGTTCCACAATTTCTGACCATTAATTCTCAATGCAGTTTCATTACATTAGAAGCACATGCAAGAGTTAACCATTATAAAATGTCCAAAAATTTTCAAAAAAAGAGCAGAGACTTAGGAAAATACAGAGCTCA